>NC_140530.1:1568522-1766022 GCF_057382185.1 Mchenga conophoros | reverse complement strand
TGGATTAGAGATCATTTATGATTCGCTGCTGGATTTCAAAGTGTGTTCACTTACAAAGATGTGCACAGCCCGTCATTTTTATGGTAGTTGTTGACTTTCAATGATTTCTTTGAACTGTTCTTTTTCCAAGATGAAATGATTGCACATCTTTAATAGCTTTAAAAAATAAGTTCATTCTCAGATCCATGTATGGTCAAAATGATACAAACAGGCTGATAGACTCGTATCTTTTAATATGTGGTGCTGACCGTGTTTTAACTTGACAAGGCAGGACTTTGCTTAGTGATCATGAACTGACCAAGAACAAGAGGAAAGTGTCAGGACTTCATTGAAGACATAATAAGGAGAGTTATAGATCTGCACAACTTAGGGAGGTCTGCTGGACTTATTTCGAAACGACTGCAGATTACATGAGGGGAAATTAGGATGTTCAGTAATAATCCAGGAACCACCAAGCCTCAAGCCTGCTGCAAACTGGAAGCTGCTGGTACATCACTGTCCACAGCAAAGCCACTGAAGCTCTCACCGAAGATGGACTCAAGTTTAACTGGCATTCGTAGCTGCCCACATGAGTCCGGCCAAATGCCTTCTGGAGATACGTTTTTTTGGTCAAATGAGACAAAGATTGAGCTTGTGACTGGTGACAATGACATATGTTTGGAGGGGTGAGACGCTCAAACCAAAGAACACTGAACCAACTGTAATCATACTCTGGGGCTACTTCACTGCCAGTGGCATTGTTAGATTGTACAAAGTAGATAAAAGTCTAAAAGTTATTCAAATTCACCTCAAATCAATAGAATGGTTGAATCTTGGACACGACTTGGTGTTACAGCAGGACAATGAAACACAATCAATCCACCCGAGAAAAAAGTTCAAAGAAATCATTAAAAGCCCAAATTTAAAAAGAATGTGATGTAAGCCCTCTGAGCATGGCTGAATGTCTGCAACCTTTCCATTTTGAAAAACGCTTCGTAACTGATCTGTATGACCATCCTCTGTCTTAGCCTGTGACTGTGATGCCAATGGAACCCTCCCAGGAGTTTGTGACAAGCAGTCGGGAGTCTGTTTGTGCCGACCGGGCGTCTCTGGAGCTCGCTGCGACTCCTGCAGTCGTGACCGCTGCGACTCCTTCCCTGACTGCGAGATGTGTCCCTCCTGCTTCTTCAGCCTAAACGCTCAGCGAAAGAATGTCAGCTTGGTCCTGTTGGAACTTGCTTCCAGATTATCGTCTCAGTCTGGAGGCGGCGCTGACTTTGGGCCCCGCATCAGTTACCTGGAGGCCACTTTGAAAGTCATCCAGAACTCCATGTCCTTCTCACCCATCACTGATACACGTGATGCTCTTTCTAAGCTGAAGGAGCTCAGGTGGGAAACTGCTGACGAACTTAATTCTAGGTTTCACAAATACGAATCACCCTTAAATTCAATCACCTTACACTGTTTTTTCATTGATAATATCATCTCCAGGTACCAGGTTGATAATGACCTTTCACCCCTGACAAAAACTCCTGGTCTGGACTCTGAGCTGGACAAACTGCAGGACCTGCTGGAAAACTTCATGCTGGTGTACAATGCCAAGAAAGATGTCACAAAGAACTCTATCAGTCCCAACACAGGTCAGAAAAGACTAAGCATTCGCTGCAATTCTACAGATGTGACTGATGACTATTTTTGTATCACAACAGCATGAAATCCACTCATGTAGACTTTTCCTGTCTTTGCAGGGGCATTTAACACCATCAGCTACGCCTACGATAACTCGACAGACGCCACCAAAAAAGTTGAGGCCGGGAAAAATACCATAAAGGAATCAACTGGTGTCCGAGAAAAAACTGAGGACATTCAGAGCAAAGTTCAGCCGGCCAACACCAGAGATCTGGATAAACTGAACAACAGCATGGCCTCCCAACCCAACCTCACTCCTGTTGCCAAACAAGTAACTAGTAAACTTCTTGATCTACTGTTTAGCTGACTTGCAGCATATGAGTAAAACTGAAAGATCATTATCTTAAATAAGCATCCATATGCATATGTGTCATATTTCTCAGTGTGAGCATAATCCAGGCCATTAATCATAATCTTTCTTGTTTGTCCTGAGATGGAGTGAAAGTTCATTTTCTGTCATTCACACTAGTAACCGTCATTGCCCTCCACCTCTAACTCTGTTTTTCAGGTGTGTGGCAGTGTTCACTCCGAGTCCTGCACACCTCTCCAGTGTGAAATTGAAGATTTGTGCACACCAGGGGGAGACGCACCCTGTGAAAAGGGGGGAAAGTGTGTGGGCGCTCTGCCTCTGAGCAAGAAGGCAGACACTGATGCCAATGATGTGAGGGAAGGACTCAACAAACTCTCTGGGAGGATCACCGATGCTGCAGAGAAGGTAGACACTTATAGCTACATACAAATAATGAGTTTTGTTATTCACACAAGTCATTCTTAATCCGTTTACACATCTCAAGTAGTTACTCAATGTCAATGTGTGCACAGCTGCAGAAAACACAGGAGATAACCAATCAGGTGAGGCAGTCTACAGAGAAGCTGTCCAGTAAGCTGCAGCAGGCCAGAGATAAACTCGAAGACGACCTAAATGAGACACGCAGCATTGTGAAAGAGCTCAAAGACTTCCTGTCAGGTACGACTGTTTTAGGATTGTAGCATGAGTGGAACCACTTTGAGATGGAGGGTGAAACTTCTTTGGGTGTAACTGATGCTGAGATCAGTCACCCTTTAAACACCACCACAGTGTAAACTCCAGCTCCAGTACTAAACTCTAGCTTTTCCTATTTTGGTGACCAGACCCATCCGCTAACCTGACCCATGTCCAGGAGGTGAGCGACTGGATCCTGAATGCCAAGCTGCCCCCCAGATTGGCAGGGCTTAAAGGGAAGCTGCAGGAGCTGAAGGATCTGACAGCCAACCTACCAGACAGCACAGCGGTGCTGAAGGAAGCTGAGCCACAGTTAGATGCAGCCAAGAAACTGCTACAGGATGCACAGGATGCCAGGTTGATGCTCGCACTTCACTGTCAAACTGTTGAATAAGATGCTCCGTTTTTTAAAGAATTATCATCTTTGCTCCCACCGTTTGTACAGACCAAGCTGGAGACCGAACACATGCTTGTACAGCCACGTGAATGTCCCTAATGCAGAACTAACAAAGTCTATGTCTTCATGAACATGAGCATTAGTGCCTTACATTTAATCAGGGAGTCGTTTTTCCAGACTGGTTTAATCCAGTCCTTATTTTTTGTCGTTTTTACCCATCAGTCCTTCAAACTAATGGTTTCTGTGCTTGCAGGGACACAGCACTGGGAGTGAAGGCTGATGTTGATGGGCTGCTGGCAGGCTTCACCTCAGTGAGCCCTTCCCTTGCTGAGCTGGAACACAAATTGCAAGACAAAATGAATGTCCTAGAGACCTTGAATAACAACCTTACTAAGGTAGAAAGCGTAGATGAAACAATGGTCTATTTATTACAATAAAAACTGCTTATAGGCTGAGTTTGGATGGGTTTTCTTCATACAGGCCAAAGACCAGCTGGTGCCAGTAGAGAAGGCTCTGGACGATGTAGCAACACTGATAAAGCCAATGAAACCCCAGCTGGAAAAGCTGAGAGACCTGCTGGAGGATGGAGGTCAGCAGGCTGAAGATGCACGGGAAAATGCAGAAAAAGCTGATAAAGAAGCAGCTGCTGGAAATCAGGTAAAAGATCTGCTGTAGCTGCTTTAGACTGACAGACGAGCACTGACTTTAATAAGGAAGAGAGAAGAAGAACCCAGTGTAAGCTTCTATTTGCATTTATCAGTCATCTGTAAACGTGAATATAAATGAATGTAATGAGTGTGCGCACACTTGAAAGCTCATAGTGTGTTTTTGCAGTGCAGACTGGTTCTGGGCTTTGTGGGTCGTTGTTCTTCATGCTGCTGAATAAAGTCGTGGATATCTTCGGTAACAGATTGTCGCTAACATTTAATGAAAATGCTTTCTTCTCAGTATTTGTTTATATTTTTAAAGTTACAAATTTAAATAAAAGTGAAGAATTCACATTTCAGGTAGGCCAGATTAAACTGTAGCTAGGTTTATTTAGCTCCTATTTACACTACACTGCCAAAGTATTTCCTCACCCATCCAGGTCATTGAATTCAGGTCTTCCAATTACTTCTACTTCTGTGTATATAATGAAGCATCACATATGCAGACTGCTTCTACCAACATTTCTGAAGGCATGGGTCGCTTTAAGAGGCTGAGTGAATTCCAGCGTGTTACTGGGATACGATGTCACCTGTGCAACCAGTCCAGATGTGAAATTTCCTCACTGCTAAATATTCCAAATGTTAGTGGTATTTAAAAAACGGAAGCGACTGACAGGAACTCAAGCATGAAGTGGTAGGCCCTGTAGAATCACAGAGTGAGCAGCAGAGGCTGAAGCACATAGGACTCCAAGCTTCATGTGACCGTGAGATTAGCTCATGAACAGTCCACAGGGAGTTTCACAGACTGGGTTTCTATGGCTGAGCAGCTGCAGCCTAGACTGACATCACCCAGCACAATGCAAAGCGTTGGATGCAGTGGTGTCAAGCGCGAGGCTACAAAGGCTCTAAAGCAGGGTTTGGTGACTGCCAGAGGAGTTCTGTGCAAGTGTAAAGTTTGGGGGAATTATTGTGTAGCATTGTCTTTCAGGAGTTGTGTTCTCCCCTTAATTCTAGTGGAAGGACTTCTTCCTGCTTCAGCGTGCCGATGCATTTCGGACTATTTTGTGAGAACACTTGGGAGATGGTCTGTGCACCAGAGCTCAAAGCAAGGTCCATGAACACAAGCATGAGTGAGTTTGGTGCAGAAAGAGGAAAACTCACACTATGAGTTTTCTTGTGCAACCTCAGTGTTTGACCTCACTAATGTGCTTCTGGAAGAATGGTCAACATTCCCATAAACACTCCCGAACCTTGTGGAAAGTCTTCCTATAAGACTTGAAGCAAAGGTTTGGCAACATCATATTAAACGCTGTGGATTAAGACTAAGAAGGCCACAACTGAGTGCCATATTATGTGTGTACTTGTAGAACCTGTTGACTCTGGAGAAGCACCTTGACCATCTTAAAGAGAAAGTTGTTCCCGGGACAGATGGTGAGACGGAGCCAGCGGGGGATCGACTGAACAAACTGCAGCAGGATGCAGGAGCTCTGGCTAACATAACCCAAAACATGCTGCAGGCTCTAGACGGTAATTTAACCAACATTTCCACTAAAAGAAAAAAATTCACTCAATGCATCCTCAGTTCATTGGGGAAAGTAGGACATTTAGTCATAAAGCATAAAGTGTTGATTGTGAGGTTAGTAAGAAAGTTTTCATATCAACAGTTCAGTTGAATTTTTACAGGTAACTTTGTTGTTGCGTGCTGCTACCATGAGCTAACCCCCGCTGACTTGGTGGTCTAATATTATGCTTCTGTGGACATTCTGTGTGGCGCTCTGTAATGACTAAATATATCAGAAATCCAGTTGTACGGTCCTGACACAGACAGTGTGTGCCACTCCCTGTAATGCTCCTGGTGTTTGTTTTCTTCTAGGAAAAGCCGACTCCATCCAAAGACTGCAGGACGAGATAGTTCAGAAATCAACAAATCTTGAACAGCTCGATGTCGAGCTTAAAAGACTTCTGACACAACTCCGTAAAAAAGCTGACGATCTCAGTACCTGCCAGGGCTGAGCTCACATGTAGCAGTGCAGTTAGTATGTAACTGTAATATAACACTGTCTGAGGAATTACAACCATTTTATACATACTCTCTATTTTAAAGACTCAAAAGTAATTGGACAGTTGACTGACAGGCAGTTTCATTGCTGCACGCGACATGTTGCTCATTAAAAAGCTGAAAGATTTGATCCCAAATGATAAATTTATATTTAGTGGCTGTTCACAAGAACTAGGAGCTCCGAGATAAGTAAGTAGAGGCTGTCATTAAAAATCAAAATAAATCAGACAGACAGATTAGAAACAATAAAACTCAAATTTAAAATTTTGTGAGTTTACGTTTTAGACAATGTAATTCCTGCACAGGTGAATAACAGCATGACAGACTTTATCTGAAATACCCTGTGGTGGTGTACAGACGCAGTATTCATAGGTATAAGTATGAATATGCAGTATAACAACTCTCACTGTACCTTCTACTGCTCGTCGTGCTTGGAGACCAAAGTTACTTCAGCATGTACAGGTTACTCAGACCTGCGCTGTACCAGCTGCCTTTGAATGAGAAACATACGACAAGCTTTAATGGAAATGAATTTCAGCTTCATGAACACCAAAGCTGATGTTTTTGGTCCTATTTGAATGAAACCTTACCTGTATTTGTGCCAGTCACATCTCTCATGGTTTCATATTGCTGCCTGTATATTTATCACTAATCTGCAATCTGTTTCAACGTTTCATGTTCACAGCAACACTGCATTTTTCCAAAGTGGATAAAGGCTGAATGTTCCCTTCTTTACCGATTTGAATCTGTTGTTCATGCATAACAGGCAGGAACACAACCGGTTTAGTGAGAAAATGGTTGTTTGCTTGTTTTAAATGGCTGTATTTAATTGTTTCTATAATTTAAAAAACTGCATTTCACTACATTTGTGGAATAAAATCTATTCTTTATATCAACTTGTGTTCAGTTTTTTTTAACAAGAGCAGTTGGGAAACATCAGGATAACGTGTACGACATGTACGTGTAACATTGTAGTGACAGATAAAGGCTCATCATCATCAGTACTGCAGTATCAGTGAATTCAACTCAAAATGTAATTTAAGCTCATTAAAAAATGCCATCCAGCGTAACTGACAGTAGACAAAATCATTAATGCAAGTTTAAGACAATAACCTGGACACGTTTCGAATCAAATTGATAATAACAGAGCGATGCTGGACACAAGCAGCTGTGTTAGTGTGACGCCCTGCATATTTGAAGCATTGCAATAAACTTCTGTTCTTACTGAATCTGTAACATTGCCTTGATCTGCCTACATCATTTTTTAAATAGTTTATGTTGTTAAATGAGTTTTGTGTCACTGTGCACAGAGAAAAGCTCACCTGGTGTAGTGGTGATGTGTTATTCACCACTAGATGGAGACAACCTGGCACTGGTAGTTTCTCTACACTCTACATTTCACACTGAAAAGCCTTGGTGGGAATTTTTGTTTACATAGTAAGCAAAAGAATACATGTCTTGAGGTCTTTCCAGTGTTTTCAAAATTGTGTTTTTCAGATACACGTCAAAATTTCACACAGACAAACACACACAGCAAAATCTCCAGTGTTAAATTAACACTGAGCAGTGCTGATCTTCTAACACTGGAAAATAACTCAAAATGTTAGAAACATTCCAGTGTTAGAAAATCAGCACTGCTCAGTGTTAGCCATTGTTAATCTGCAAAACTGACTAGGTTACTTTTAAACATATAACACTGTCAAAAGTGTTCATTTAACACTCAACAGTGTTGTATTTAACCCTCAGAGGTGTGGACCCATATAGACACTCTCCAGTGTTAATTTAACACTGGAGATTTTGCTGCGCACACACACAAAACAACAAAATGTGTCAAATTACACGTCTCATTCATTTTTTGAGAATTTCACCACTTTTAGTTTTCATTTAAAATAACTTTGTCAGGTCAGTAAATAGCTGCCACATAAGTACAAATCTAAATCATACATGTGTATTATAGAAAAAAGCACAAACCGTTGTGCTGTTGGTTCATAATAAATGGGTAGGGGTGCATAGTCAGTAAAAGCCACCAAGGCTCTGCAGAGCTCCAAACCTGCTCTGCCACAGACAGAAGCATCAAAAATGTGCGCTGGGAGCTTCATGGCATGATTTCTACAGCCAAGCAAATCTATATGTGTGTGGCCAAGAACCTTAGTCCATGTAGGGCATCTTAGCACAGTTTACTTGTGTCAGCTAGTGGGAGGGCAGAGAGCGCAGCCTTTACATTGTTTTATTGTAGAGTGACAGGAAGTGAGCTTCTAATCAGGCAGAAATATTGACAGAAGGAAATATTTTCAAATAAAAAAAAATGTAAATTTTTTAAATTTCAAAGGAAATACATTGATGAAAATCAAAGAAGAGCGAATGTATGTGATGTTCCATTTTCCTGAGAGCTGATTGGCTGTGATGACTCCTTCAAGTACTACATGCTACTTTGTCCTGCTAGTTAAGCCTGCTGTGTCAGGATGAGGTCGTGGACGAAAGAAGGAGGACCCAAACGCTGGACTCACAGGTAGGTGAAGATTGGTGTTTTATTGTCAACGGAGTGAACAAACAGAACAGAAGTAGGAAACGGCTGGCCGGCTGGACGACTGACTGAATGGATGAATGAAAGACTGACTGACAACTGACCGGCTGACCTGACGGAACTGAACAGAGGACAACCTAACAGCGGCGAGAACAACATCACAATAACATCAATGACACGACATTGGACTGGTTGAACTGAGGGACATAAATACACAGGCTGAGTGATGAGAGATTAGAACCTGGTGAGTACACAGCTGAACATAATGAACTAATGATAAACGGGAAGAGGACGGAACATAATGCACATGGACCAAGGCTAACACAATAAAACAGGAGGTGAAGCAGACAGAATATAAACAGTGAACATGAACTAAGAATACTGGGTCAAAGACCCAGAAACCCTGACAGTACCCCCCCCCCCCCGCAAAGGCCGGCACCCGACGGCCAAAAGAACGAAAAACCAGAACAGGGCGGGCGGAGGGGGCCCAGGACGGAGGGACGGAGTCCACACAGAGACAGTTCAGGAGGGCGGCCACGTGGAAGGCAGCAGTGACCACTGAGCCGGTCTGGTGGGCGGCTGCGGCGGTCGAGACGAGACAGTTCAGGGGGCCGACCGCGCGGACGGCAACGGCGGCGACGTGGACGCAGTTCGGGAGGCCGACCGCGCGGACGGCAACGGCGACGATGACAGCGCTGGTCCGGGGGCCGACCGTGCGGAAGGCGACGGCGACGATGACAGCGCTGGTCCGGGGGCCGACCGTGCGGAAGGCGACGGCGGCGACGTGGACGCAGTTCGGGGGGCCGGCCGTGCGGAAGGCGACGGCGGCCACTCAGGGGAAGAGGGTCCGGGGGCCGCCCACGACGGCGATGGCGCCCGGCCAGTGGCCTAGCCAGCGGTCTAGAAAATGGCCGTTTAGCTTCAGACCCAAACGAGGCTGGGCCAGGCGAGGCTGAAGGCACGGAGGCTGAAGGCTCTGAGGCTGAAGGCTCTGAGGCTGAAGGCTCTGAGGCTGAAGGCACGGAGGCTGAAGGCTCTGAGGCTGAAGGCACGGAGGCTGAGCCAGGCGAGGCTGAAGGCACTGAGGCTGAGCCAGGCGAGGCTGAAGGCACTGAGGCTGAGCCAGGCGAGGCTGAAGGCACTGAGGCTGAAGGCTCTGAGGCTGAAGGCTCTGAGGCTGAAGGCTCTGAGGCTGAAGGCACGGAGGCTGAAGGCTCTGAGGCTGAAGGCACGGAGGCTGAAGGCTCTGAGGCTGAAGGCTCTGAGGCTGAGCCAGGCGAGGCTGAAGGCACTGAGGCTGAGCCAGGCGAGGCTGAAGGCACTGAGGCTGAAGGCTCTGAGGCTGAAGGCACGGAGGCTGGGCCAGGCGAGGCTGAAGGCACTGAGGCTGAAGGCTCTGAGGCTGGAGCCGGACCAGGCGGAGCAGAAGCAGAGGCCGGGCCGGGCGTGGGTGCAGCTGAGGCAGAGGCCGGGCCGGGCGTGGCTGAAGCGGACGCCTCTGGCTGGAGACAGGCAGGGCCAGTAGGCGCGGACGCCTCTGGCTGAGGAGCGGCCGGGCCAGCGGGTGCGGAGACCCCTGGCTGAGGAGCAGGAGAGCTCACAGCTGGCTCTGGGTGCTGTGGCTGCAGGTCCGGGAACTGGACGGGATGGTGGACAGGCGACTGGGAAACAGGAGGCAACTGGACTACAGGGCACTGGGCGGCAGACTGGACTACAGAAGAGTGGAGGACAGGTGGAGACTGGACTACAGGTGACTGGAGGACAGGTGGAGACTGGACTACAGGTGACTGGAGGACAGGTGGAGACCGAGCTACAGGTGGCTGAACTGACTGGAGGGCAGCAGGAGACTGGACAGCAGGTGAGTGAACTGACTGGAGTGAAAGCTGAACAGCAGGTGAGTGAACTGATTGGACTAAGGAGACTGATGGATAAACAGAGGCCGGTGAGGCTAATGGCTGAGCTAAAGAGTGAGCTAGTGAAGGGGACAACAGTGCAGCCTGGGCTAATAAAGCTGGGGCCTGAGCAGGGGACACCTCAGCTAGCCTAACCAGTGATAGTGCGAGGGCATGAAAAGCTGGATCAGGAGGTGGATGAAGAGGTGAAGTGGCAGGTGGACCGGTTAGCTCTTCCAAGCCTCCAGGGGGGTCAAGCTGGGTTCTGGTTGCCCTCAACCTGGGCGCTGGGACGGGCACGGAAGGTGGCTGGACACCAGTCACCCCCACCTGAGAAACAGAAGCAGGTGTGGAGGCAGACCGGGTCACAGCTGCCCTCCTCCTGGGGGCTGGCACTGGTGTGGGCGCAGGCTGGGCCCCCATGCTGGTGGGAAATGGCTGAATAATGGGTGTGGAAATAACGACTGGGTGAGTGATACTGACGGGTTTATTGGGGAGTGTTCTGGTCTTCCTGCCACCGCTATTTACAGTCTTTAACTGAGCTGTCTTTGGGGAAACAGAGCAGAAAAAGTCTACCCAGTCCACATTGTCGTCCAAGAGGGACGTTCCCCATGAATCGGAGAGGCGTCTATTATTTATCTTATGTGAAGAGTCAACTGAGGAAGGTGGCAAACAGTCACTGGGACTCACCGCCGGGAGTGGCTGGAAATAGTCCATGTTACGGTGGCGTGTGTGCCGCTTTCTCCGGGTAGAGGAAGCGGGCGGGGTAAACAGATGAGCCTCTGGCACGGGAGCCTCCATTGAGCCGAGGTGGTAGGCGGAGCCGCTGTGCCATGGCGAGGTTGAAGGTCCGGTGAGTAGAACGGCTGGCGGGCGAGCGAGGAGCGGAGCAGCGGGAGAGCGAGCGGCCGAAGCTTGGCCTGTGACGCCCACTCTCCGCGGCGAATGCTCCGCTGCAGGTGAGGCAGCAGGTGGAGGACCGCGGCGTCTCCGAGGCCCGCCCAGAGCCAGACGAGTCCCCTCGAAGACGTGCTCCCTCACTGAGAAGAGCCGCTGTTTCCACCTGAGCTTCTCCGCCCAAATGGAGAGCGCTGCGTCCTGCCGCTCGAAGAGGTCCGAGTCCGCTGGGTCCACATCGTGTCTTCGTGGCACGGGTCGTGTCATTCTGTCAGGATGAGGTCGTGGACGAAAGAAGGAGGACCCAAATGCTGGACTCACAGGTAGGTGAAGCTTGGTGTTTTATTGTCAACGGAGTGAACAAACAGAACAGAAGTAGGAAACGGCTGGCCGGCTGGACGACTGACTGAATGGATGAATGAAAGACTGACTGACAACTGACCGGCTGACCTGACGGAACTGAACAGAGGACAACCTAACAGCGGCGAGAACAACATCACAATAACATCAATGACACGACATTGGACTGGTTGAACTGAGGGACATAAATACACAGGCTGAGTGATGAGAGATTAGAACCTGGTGAGTACACAGCTGAACATAATGAACTAATGATAAACGGGAAGAGGACGGAACATAATGCACATGGACCAAGGCTAACACAATAAAACAGGAGGTGAAGCAGACAGAATATAAACAGTGAACATGAACTAAGAATACTGGGTCAAAGACCCAGAAACCCTGACATGCTGTCTGTTCTCAGGCCTCCTCCTGTTTCACTGCCACCACCAGAGGGCTCCACTGACCTGCCTGCTGACATCACAGCACACCCCTGTGTCATGTGACCTGGCAGGAGTAGCAAAGCTGGACTCAGACCTGGCCCAGGCAAGTTCAAAGGCAGCTGTGGTAGAGAGAGCAGGGAGTATAGTAGAGCACTGGAAGGATGAGGTGGAAACAGGAAGCGTGTAGATTCAGTGGATTTGGCGTCCTCCATCTGTCTCCATGCTCTCTTTACTGGCCTTCTAAAATTCACTTCTAAAAACTTCTCCTGTAGCTGTGGAGCTGCTTTTGTTTAAATGTTTAGCATTTAGAATTAAACTTTACTGTCATTACACATGTCCAATACAGGCTAACAAAATACAGTTTGCATCTTATCAGTAAGTGCAATAAGAGCAAATATACAGATGTGCTACATATATGCAGATGTATCGGTGTGAGGTAAACAGATCTACAGAGTGCTATGAATATATCTGCAGCAGTGGAAGCGTAGCTCTCTGAACAGACTGTAACAGTGAACAGTGTAGGGTGACAGCTGTGGGGGAGGAGCTCTTCCTAAACCTGCTGGTTTTAGTCTGAAGGCTCCTGTAGCGCCTTCTGGAGGGGAGGAGCTGGAGGCAGGATGAGAGGAGTCCCCGAGAATGATGTGTGCTCGGCATAGACATCTCTTCTTGTGGACATCCTCAATGGCAGGAAGTGGAGTCCCTGTGATGCGTTGGGCAGCTTTCACCACACGCTGCAGTGCCTTGTGGCCAGCAACAGAGCAGTTCCCATACCACACTGTGACACAGTTGGTCAGGATGCTCTCTATCACATAGTGGTAGAAGTTAACCAGTATGTCAGTAGACAGGTGGTTCTTCTTCAGTATCATAAAGAAAAAAAGGCGCTGATGGGCCTTCTTGACCAGGCTGGAGGTGTCAGTTGACCAGGACAGATTCTCAGAGATGTGGATCCCCAAGAACTTGAAGCTGGAGACCCGTTCAACAGCTGTGCCATTTATGTAGATGGGGACATGGGGGGTCTCTGTTCTCCCTCCTGAAGTCCACAGTGAGCTCTTTGGTTTTGCTGGTATTCAGGAGCAGGTTATTGTCAGCACCACACAGCTAGGTGCTTTACTCTTCCCTGTAGCAGACTCATTATTGTCTCTGATGAGACAGTCACTGCGGTGTCATCTGCAGACTGGATGATGGAGTTGGATCTGGACCGAGGTCTGCAGTCATAGAGGAACGGGCTCAGCACACAGCCCTGTGGAGTGCCAGTGTTGAGTGTGATGGTGGTAGAGCAGTTATGGCCTGACCTTACATGCCAGGGTCTGTTGGTCAGAAAGTCCACGATCCAGGTACAGATGGAGTTGCTGAGTCTAAGAGCCACAAGTTTGGTGATCAGCTTGGAGGGAATGCCTGCACTGAATGCTGAGCTGAAGTCAACAAACAGCATTCTTACAGAAGTATTGCATAAATATCTGAGTGCACGTTGCAAGAAACTGCATTCTCAGATCACATCCAGTGTGTGCTGGAAAATTTGCAACGATTCTACAAAAATGTTCCACGTGGTGGTTTTTTTTCTTCCTACTGGTGATGATCCAGTGGAGCTCCAGTCACTCCAGGCTCCCTTGTGGTGCCACAAAACAAACAAGCTCGTGCGTCCATGATGATCCTGCTGCTTCACTGCTGTATGAATTCATCTTTTCATCACGGTTCACTTTGGACAAGCAGGAAACAGAGGTGACGCTGACTTGTGGCTTTGCAGGAGGATTCCCTTTAACAACAAGTGCGTGCACACAGTTTGTTTTAGGCCACCATGAATAGCTCACATTGTAAATGACAAAGAGCCAGTATATGATACTGCAGCTTCCACTCACTGTGACAGGATGGCTCGTAGGAGGTGATTACACTCTGCTTCATTGGGCTCCAGTTCAGATTACGGGACAACACATGAAAAGACAGAAACTGGAAACAAATGTTAGAAAAATGTTTACTGTTAGAAAACAAGTTTGCCAACGTTTCATTCAGTGAACAATTGATATTGTTCACTGAATGAAACGTTGGCAAACTTAACATATCTCCTGAAAACGGCATCTCTCCGGGGATACTAATCTTTGAGAGCGTGTGTGGGAAACCGTCCAGAAGTGGTGGCTCGTCATTTGCGACCTCTGGAAAACTCAGAAGTTGATGTTTTTGAACCGTAGCGGTGAGAGAGAGGAAGGACGCTAGCATCAACTAGCTAGCCGGTCGTCACGGCAACGCTACAAGAGCGTCTCTCAGCATGGGCCCGAAAAAAGTTCTGTCAGCCGAGGAAGGAGACGATATTAAGAAGTCGCTGGAGTTTATGACAGAGGAGATTTCTACTGTCAAACTGCAGCAGAAAGCCATCCTGGACCTGGTCGAGGAAGTTAAGGCTCTCCGCATCCAGAACGCCGAGAAGGATCGGCGGCTGGCGTACCTGGAGAACAGAGTGGCGGATTTGGAGCAGGACACCCGGATGAACGATGTTATCATCACGGGGCTTCGCATCAAACCCCGGTCATACGCCCGGGCGGTCGCCACTGACAATGTAGGAGGGCCAGGAGAGGAAGATGTCAACTCCACGGAGCATCAAGTGGTTACCTTTCTACGGTCCAAAGGTGTGGAAGTGGATTATAACAACATTGAGGCTTGCCACCCTCTACCCCGAAAAAATGACAGTAACAAACCAGCCATCATTGTGAGATTTGCAAACAGAAAACAGAAAACAGCACTGTTAAAACAAGGAAGGAAACTGAAAGGATCCGATGTCTTCATGAACGAACATCTGATAAAAAGAAATGTGGACATTGCCAGGAAAGCACGTTACTTGAAGAAACAGGGAAAAATTCAAAATACATGGACCACCAACTGCAAAGTATTCATTAAACTCAATGGAACACCGGAACAAGCCAAAGTGTTGGTCATCAGAAATATGGAAGAGCTGGACAAATACTGAGGTCAACTTACTCTGGAGGTATGAATACACATGTGACGTGACACACAACACAACACATGGCACAGTCCAAAAGAACTTCATCTGCATCCGGCAACAATATCAACATGACTCATTGGAATTCTCTTTATGATAATCTGGAACTGAGAACATTTCGATACACAGACCATAATGTTCTAGACTTAGAAAAGGATATAGACCCGGAAAATAATTTCTTCTACAACATCAGCTGTAACTGCTGCTACTTCACTGATGAACAGTTTAAGCACACCATCAACACGGAAAATAAATGATCAATAATCCATTTTAATAGCAGAAGTCTGTATGCCAACTTCAACAATATAAAGGAATATCTAAATGAGTTGACAAATCCATTTGGAATTATTGCCATTTCTGAAACATGGATCAATGCGGAGAAAGGAATGGACTTTGGACTGGAGGGATATGAAGTGAATTTTGTAAATAGAAGGAACAAGAGTGGAGGGGGAGTAGCTGTGTATGTGGATAAAAACCTAAACTACAAGGTGGTAGAAAGTATGACAACTGTAATTGATAATTTACTAGAATGTATAACAATTGAAATGTATAAGGAAAAAGAGAAAAATGTAATAATTAGCTGTATATATAGAACACCTGGCTCTAGTATTCAAGTATTTAATGACTTCATAGAGGAAATATTCTCTAAAACAAATCAAAAAGTTATGTTTATCTGTGGTGATTTTAATATTGACCTGTTGAATCCAAAAAAGCATAAAATGACCGACGGATTCCTAAACACTATGTACAGTTTGAGTTTACATCCTAAAATAACCACGCCCAGCAGAATTACACCACATTGTGCCACCTTACTTGACAATATTTTCACTAACAATATGGAAAACAACATTGTGAGCGGAATATTAATTAATGACATCAGTGATCACCTACCAGTTTTTGCAGTTTATGACACTAATTATAAGAAAAATCAGCATGAAGAACAACTGAGATACAGACGTGTAAGGACAGAAGAAACTATGACTGCATTTAAGAACGATCTATTAAATCAGGACTGGGACAAGGTGTACAAAGAAGCTGATATTGATATTGCATATGGCATATTTTTAAGAATATTCATGGAGTTGTACGATAAAAACTGTCCAACAATAAAATACAACAGAAAGCACAAATATTCAGATAGACCATGGCTCACTAAGGGTTTACAAAATGCATGTAAAAAGAAAAATACACTCTATAGGGAATACCTAAAACAAAGAACAAAAGATGCTGAAAATAAATATAAAAAATACAAAAATAAGTTGACCAATATTATACGTGTATGTAGAAAGGAGTATTATAGTAAAATATTGAACAACAATAAACATAATATGAAAGGAATATGGGATGTTTTAAACGGTATCATTAAAAATAATTCTGGACAACAAAGTTATCCACAATACTTTATCGATAATGGCAATATTATGGAAAACACTGCTGATAAGGTCAACAGCTTTAATCATTATTTTGTAAATATTGGACCAAAACTGGCAGAACAAATTCCTGAGTCACTGCCATCAGTAGAATGTAGTGAAAACCTGATTGATAGGAACCCTAACTCAATGTTCCTCACATCAGTGGAGGAAAAAGAAATAATTGACATTGTACACATGTGTAAATATAAAACATCTACTGATTGTAATGATATTGACATGAAAATCGTCAAGAAGGTCATTGAAGGAATTGTAGGACCTCTAACATATATTTGCAACTTATCATTTCAGACGGGAAAAGTGCCAAACAAAATGAAAATAGCTAAAGTTGTGCCGCTGTATAAAACCGGGGATAGACGCCACTTCACAAATTACAGGCCTGTTTCTTTACTACCACAATTCTCCAAAATCCTAGAAAACCTGTTTAATAAACGATTAGACAAATTCTTAGATAAATATAAATTACTCTCTGACAGTCAATATGGATTCAGATCAAAAAGATCAACATCTCTGGCATTAATCGAATCAATTGAGGAGATTACGAATGCTATAGATCAGAAACAGTATGCAGCTGGAGTATTTCTGGATCTCAAGAAAGCATTCGACACAATCAATCATGACATATTAATTAATAAACTGGAACGGTATGGGATCAGGGGGGTTGTACTGCAATGGGTGAAAAATTATTTAAGTGACCGGAAACAATTTGTGAAGCTGGGTGTCCATTCCTCATCATGCTTGGACATTGCTTGTGGTGTTCCACAAGGCTCTGTACTGGGTCCAAAATTATTTATTATTTATATAAATGATATTTGTAAGGCATCTGATATATTAAAATTAGTATTATTTGCAGATGACACAAATATTTTTTGTTCTGGGGAGAATCTAAAGGAGCTGCTGGATACAATTACTTCAGAAATGTGCAAAATTAAAAAATGGTTTAACAGGAACAAACTATCGCTAAATCTAAGTAAAACTAAAATTATCTTATTTGGGAATTCCCTTAGAAATGCACAAGTGCAGATTCATGTAGATGGTGTGGAAATTGAAAGAGTACTTGAACATAAGTTTCTTGGTGTGATTATAGATGATAAATTAAACTGGAAGTCTCATATAAATCATATACATAACAAAATTTCAAGAAGTGTCTCAATCTTGAGTAAAGTAAAACACATTCTGGACCACAAATCACTCCACATTCTCTATTGTTCCCTGATTGCACCGTATTTGAATTACTGTGCAGAGGTTTGGGGCAATACTTACAAATGTTCGCTATCATCAATCTTTATATTACAAAAAAGGGCCATAAGGATAATCCATAAAACTGGTTACAGAGATCATACAAATCCACTATTCTTAAAATCAAAAATTCTAAAATTCACAGATCTGGTTCATTTTCTCACAGCACAAATTATATATAAAGCAATAAATAACCTGCTTCCTGACAATATTCTAAAAATGTTTTCTAAAAGGGAACGGGGATACAATTTGAGGGGGGAATTAAATTTAAAACATCCTCGTATCCGTACAACATTAAAAAGTTTTTGCATCTCTGTGTGTGGAGTGAAGCTGTGGAACAGACTAAGTAAAGATATGAAGCAATGTCCAAGCATGGCGCAGTTTAAAAAGCGGTTTAAGGATATGGTTTTTACAGGGTACAGGGAAAAGGTAGAGATTTGATAGGGTGTTCTTGTCTAATATTTTCATGTGTGTGCGCGTGAATGTTGGTATGGGTATATATGTATATATATATATATATATATATATATACATATATATAAATATATATATATATTTATGTTGCTTTATTCTACTCTGTACAGCGACCTTGAGTGTTTTGAAAGGTGCTTTCAAATAAAATGTATTATTATTATTATTATATTTCATGAGCTGTCCTGGCTGATTTCCACCCTCTACACCAGGGGTGGGCAATTAATTTTTACAAGGGGCCACATGAGAAACCTGAGTTGCATCAGAGGGCCACATCAACAACATCTTGAACCCAAGTCTGCTTAACTTTCTTAAATTGTAAAATTCACTAAATGATATATTACGAATAGCTGGAACAAACGACAAACAGGAGGGAATGTTGGAATTGATATTTTTTATATTTTCATTTATGCTTAGAAATATATAATCATCTGTCTGCTGATAAAAATCACATCCTCATTAGGTCTGATTAGATTCTGTGTGCATGTGTACCATGAGATGAGAGGAAGCAGCCTCAACCTGATAATTTCCTGATAGCTTTAGTCTGTTTCTTCAAAGTGCAAGACTAAATGTTCGTCTGAGACAACACCTGTTGCACGTTACTGTTCTTACTTCTGCTGTTCTGCATGCCTCATACACACAGTTTAAGATCATTGAAAGGTCGTATGTCTATGGATAGTATAGCTGGAAACACACGCACAGACAGAATACAGACACTGATGTTCAGAGATGCCTGCTTAAGAAGGTCACGTGTATTTGTAATTGCATATTCATGATTGATTGCTTGCTGACAATAAAAAGAGCTGCAGTGAAGGAATCAGTCGAAGTGAGCTGAGTTCAGGTGAAGGAATCCTTCCCTCGTGAGCCACAAACGCAGAGCGCCTTCTTGCCTTGTTTTGTCGTGCAGTTATTGGTCTTGTGTTCCAGCGGGGTTTTGTACTTTAATAAAGTGTGGAGCAGGGAAATTATTTTACTGCTATTGTTAAATAATTGTCATCATTACCATTGCATTAATAATATAATCTGGAGTTTATATTGCATTCAGGGGTTAAACAGTGTCTCTTTCAGAAAGACTGAGTTGCAGGCTGACAGGAAGTTGTATGCAGAAGTGAAAGCAGGAAGTTATTTTGAGCAGCAGGCTAAGACGAGGCTTTAACAATGTAACAGATAGCTTTAAGAAGGCTTTAAGGTTTTATGCATACAGGTATTAAATTAACTTTGTATTCCAGGTGCAGTTATAACTATTTTATACATATTGCATATCTGTGCTTATTTGAGTTGATGTTCAGGTTCTTTAAAGGTCTTAAGCTTCATCTAGTGAGAGTGTCTAGATGATCCATGCTGAGGGAAAACTAGAACATAGAAGGAATTGCAGTACATGCTTACAAAACACTTATATATCAGATCATTTTATATTAAGGTTTTAGTAGAGGTTCTTGGTTAAAACATTTATTTAGTAGAAGACATACACATAGTCTCAGTGAGCTTCTGGTCTGGTAAAAGGTCAGAAGTGCAACAGGTGAATTGAGAAAGAGCATTTGAGGACGAGACACAGACAGTAGGTGAAGAGGTGACACAAAGAGCATGTGAGGTCAACACATACACACATATTAGTTAGACTTATTTAGAGGAGAGATCAGTTATGTCTAGACAAGAAAGAGGAACAATTTACTTTGAGACAAGAACGGAAAGTACCAAGCCATGAAAATAGAAGATGATTTTCTGGGTGAAAAGTCATGATGATGTTGATCTGATCTATGTATAAAATGTACCGGTGACGCATGAAGGGGCGTCAGTAAACAAACCCTGATGCTATAAAATATCTGTTCATGCTTTGATTAAGTCGAGGACTACTGGCTGTCTGCGTACAGAGTGTCTTCCCACACGTGTGTTCATTAAAATCATTGTTTGACCAAGACCTTCTGGAACCATGGGTGGTGTGTACTCTCCTTCCTCAATTTTGAACCTTAACAAAAGCCAACACTCCTCATCCCCGTGATGATGATCACTGGACAGGAAAGCAGGTGGGCATTCAGTGAAGGATGATGTCAGTCGAAATCCTTCTGAACGAACCGTCTAACACGGCGACGTGATGACGAGCCACAAATGACCAAATCAGTTCACAGGTTGGACTCTGTTCCCCTCTACTGTCTCCACTGAGAAGATCTCACATCTGCTCCTCTCACACAACATCACACGGACCCTTTCTCCCTCCTCTCTACTGGACGTCACATCGTCCAATCACATGATTTAACACAAAGTTTAAACTTGACCTTTAAAATCACTTCATTGAATCTTATTTAACACAGAAATACCATCACACATGGATGTGATTCATTTCATGTTTCATTCAGTTTATGTAATTCTGCTTTAATCAGATTAGCCTTCAGCACATTCTCACATGATGTGCATTGTAACATAATCCCTTTACTCCAAATACAGAGGAATACGTCCTTTTCAAACTCTGTGCTTGTTCATTTATTTAAACTTCTTTTTATTAAATCATGCAAAGTATAGGTCAGATATTCTCTGAGATGTGTCGTCTTCCACACACACACAGGTCACTCTGTGATCCATCATATAAACTCAAAGTTTACACCTATGCACGACCAGCATTAAGACCAGTTAACTATCAGCAAGGTCGCATATGAATGGTTCTGTGTTCAACGACCTTTCATTGAAAACCAAGTGTAATGATGGTGTGGCGACAGAGTTCTCTTCTCACACTCCTGGAGTCACCTGCTAGTCTACCAAGTTTAAAGATCCTGTACACATGAAAGTAAGCCACCAGAAGAGTCATTTTTACTCCTTTTTATTTTATTTGTATATTGACTTATATCAATGTATATTTGATGAATAATGAAAATGCTTTATTATTAAAATGGGGAAACACTATGTAGCACTGATCAGTGTTCGCATAAGGCTGGATATTAAGACCTTTGTTCTCAACTGTGGGCGTGACAGTCTCTCGACCTCGCGTCGCCTGACACTGCCCCAACGGTTACCCAAAGCTTGCACCCAGACGTAGTGGGCAGGTAGCCAGACTTGCTTGTTTGGTACCTCCCACCTAAATATTTTTGCTGATCAAGCACATCCCTCTAAAGCATTGGTAGACAGCTGTGGTCTCTGGACACTGTAGACACTGCTCAGGAACAACTCAGGAAATACCCGGGAGATGTGCCAGGCGCCACGGGACACCGCCAAAGGTTCCTTGTCGGTGCCCTGATGGGTCAGAGCTGTTACGGCAGCAAGAAGAGGCCTGCACAATATTAGAGAGGGGGTTTGGGTGTTATGGCTGTTAAGTACAGCTGACATTTAAACGTGGATACACACGGGGCCATTTACCTGCATCTCGTCATCAAATCACATGATGCAGCACACACCAGACTGAAGCGGCTGGTCCTTCCCCGGAGCCACTGCATCGAGCCTGCAACACACTCAGGATTTATTCAAAGCCAACTAATGGATGGCAAATTATATAAAGCATCACTCTGGAGGTCTTAATAATCAGTTTACCAATTTAAGCATCATTTGAAACAGTATAAATATACACATAAAAGAAGCAAAGTAAACAAAGATGTAGTGCAGTTTGGAAAAGCCTAAAACAGCATGTTTGCTCCTTACTCTGGCCATCTAATTCTAGTTATTTCTCTCTATCTGATACATCAGACGGCAGCTGGAAGGGGTCAGCAGTTTAATTACCTCTGAGACTGGAAAAAGAGAGCATCATTCTCTGAATGGAAGGTATGAACTTGTCTGGACTCCTCAGTGCTGAGAGGAGTTCCTGGTTCGCTTTGACTGGCTCTCAGTGAAGGACACAGTCCTGTCTCCAGGTCACAGTCACTCCAGGAGAGAAGACTAGCAGACTGGACAGGGTTTCCATTGGGGTCAAGGGGGTCTGCCTGATCTTGGCAGCTTCTCACAGGCTCCAAGTCGTTCTGGGACGAGGACTCTGGTTTGATGTTCGGTATGGGGAGGGCGGGTGTGGAGGGCACGCTGTGGGACAACTGCATTTTCTTCATGTGCTGGATTACAGCGGCTGCATTGAAGGCTTGCTGTTGGAGATCCACAAAGTGAGCAGTTACTACTGGTGCAGCCTGCATCTTGTATAGAAAAACATCTAGCATAGCAAAAGTGTCTTTTAGAGAACTCCTGCTGGAATTATGAACATATGTTCATAATTCCATTATTTCAGAAACTTTACTAGGTCTGTACGTCTATAGAGGTGGAACAGGTACGCAGTGCAAGTTTGTTTAGACATACTGTTTTTGTTTTCTCATACGGCATAAGTCATTTGTTTTAGGATTCCTCTATCCTCTTTAATTTGAACTACTTATTGATAGAATTATATTGAATTCCATCAATATTAAAATGTCTTAATGGAATCCTTATAGCAGATGTTTTATGGATTAACGTGTTTGTGTTAATACATGTGAATGGCAGTTGAAGGGGATTCTCCATCAACAGGAAAAGCAGTAAAACTTGTGAAAATATTACAATTTATGCACATTTTCCAGAGTCGTCCAATGGGCTGCACTGGAGTCTCTGCTGGGCCAATTCTGGGTCCCCAGCCCGGTGTTTGACACCCGTGGCGTATGTAGTCACCTTTCCAATCATTAGCAGGGCTCTAGACTAACTTTTTGCCATGGGCGTACCGGTACAAAAGTTAGGCGCACACAGATTTTATAATAATTGATATAATGTGTTTTTCTGGATACACTGTGCTTTTTCAGCATTCAAAGATTGATGACACCGTGTCAGAGCTGGCTATGAATTTCAGAAGGATCAGGCCTTAACAGAAAAGTTAGCAATAGTTCTTTTCCTATTACAGCTACATCCACTTCTGTCGTGCCTAGGCTGCTCACTAGGGCTGGGTATCATCACTGATTTCTACAATCCATTCGATTCCGGTTTTCAAAGTCCCGATTCGATGCAACTTAGCCTCAGACAGTCAGAAATATTATAATTCTGATCATTTATCAGTACTGACTTCATCAGAATTGTGAACATCACAGCAGATGCCTTTGTGTGAAAGTAACTGAGAATAAAACAGAAAAACATGAAGGAGATTTTCCTGGTCTGGCTTTATAATAGCAGATAACCTTAAAAATATTCTACAATGTTCTGCATATCAAGTTTAAATTTCTTCAGTATTGAACAAGCTCCGACAGCGTGTCCGTCTACGGGCCGGCGGGTGAGAAAGCCGAGAAAGACAAAGCTGATCCTGATGCGTCGGTCTGTGTTTACGTCTTTGTGTGGAGTCCGTGTACCTGCTCTCATCTGCTGTTTGGTTGTTGTTGAAATGGTTTCTGGCAAAACACAGTTATTTAAAAGTCGATTCAGGATCTAATGAGTTGATAACGCTTTATTCAAGCTACTCGCCTCCCACTTCCACCTGCACTTTCAACTGGACCACGGCCAATCAGAGAGGTCCCGCCCCTGACTATCTCTGATTGGTTTAGTCCACGATAGGGGCAAAATGTGTGTCTGTTGTTGACCACAGGGAAGGTTGCAGATTTTTTATTTTTATTTTTTTCGCTACCCGAACATTTGGTCGCACAGGTGCAACCAAATATTTTTTTGTTGTCGCACCACTGAAAAATTTGGTCGCATTTGCAACCAATTTGGTCGCACTCTAGAGCCCTGATTAGCCATTACCTTCCATTTGGATGTGGCAAAGTTTCTCTCCAACTGTTCACACACAGACTGATAAATGTCCTGGTCTCTAGCTGTGTCTCCAACAATCCTGCGAGGGTAACATGAGCAGACGTACAGTTAGGTTCTTGGGTATTTGGACAATGTTGCGTCTGTACACCATCATCGGGCAGATAGAGCTAGTCTTTGTTCCACATTCTCCGAGGCTCAAAAGTAGTAAGACAAACAAACATAATGTGTTCTCTCTTAACCGAGGTCTGTCTTCTGTCTTTCAGGCCTTTGTCTTGCATAGCTGGCCATAACTTTCCTTCTTTTTAAGAATGATTGTTGATTTGGCCAATCATACAATGTTTGCTATCTCCCTTATTTTGGTTTTTCATCCTGCTGACAACCAAATAGTTGAAGACTTGGAATGAACCCCAGATATTAGACCAGATCAGTTTCTCACGTGTCCACGAAGCTGCTTCTATATCAACTAACCAATTACTTTTGAGTCTCTCAGAAAAAGACTGTAATTCATAAACAGCTGATACTTTTGTTCATAAATCAAGCAGAAAGCTATCTTCAGTCACATGTTGATTATGTGGTTTAAAATGTGTAATCATTGTCCAAAACATTACGACATTTAAGAGGCAAAGCACTAACCAGGGGTGCCTGAGTGCCTGTTCAGTGGTGAAGCGTTTAGTGGGGTTTTTCTCCATCATGTTCTTGATGAACTCTTTGGCTGTTGACACATAATATGGACAGAGTTCAGTTCAGCGTACAGTAGCATGATTCCTCTATGTTACACACAGTTTTATTAAAGCTCTTGAAAACACATCTAAAGCCCTTCATTAGGAACACCTGCATATGAAGAGAACGAGTGAACCCACAAACAGGAGGATGCTCGGCTGCTGATTGATTGGACTCTCACAACAAGATTATCTAGAGTTCACACAGAAGGTTGACTTGTAGAAAAGCAGCAGTGTCCTGGATGAAAGTGCCTTGTTGTTGCTGAGCGATCGGAGCAGATTGATGGCCCATGCTAAAACCAAGCCCTGGAAAGGCCCGGCTACGTCTGCAGCCTGTCCGCAGCTCACACACAAAACATTTCACTGCATGTTGTACTCTGCATGATTGTGTATGTGACTAATAAAGCTTGTTTGTTTGATGTAAATTCTATGAGTTCAAAGTGGAGTTTTTCAAAGAGGAAGAGGATAAGCAATGCTGTGTTTGTTCACAAAAGTAAGGCCACCACAGCTGGAACAATCACTGCTCTGCTCCCTGTATTCAGGACAGATCACGCTGATGTTTGTGGCTTTTGTTGGGTGGAGTACTCTTGCCTCCCTGCATCTCCGTGTCTGGTCTGTTTGGATTTCTATCTTCCCAGTCATGTCAGCGTGTCTGTCTGCTTTCTCACTGTTCCTTTTAGATGTTCATAAAACTTGACCTCTGACCTTGACCTTCATTGCAAGGTCACTGAGATTCAAACTGGTCCAAGATTTTTAGTAGATACACCTGTGGTATCAGTTTGAAGCTCCTAAGTTGCCTCATTGCCGAGTTATTGCACAAACTTGAGTGTCTACACTTGACACTTTTACAGCTGAGGGGCGAAAATGACAAGAAAGTCTGGTTCCTTGGAGGTCAAATATAAAGAAACGAGGTGGATCAAGATTTGCACTGTTCTCATACTGACATCTGCATGATGGATCAGTGTCAGGCTAATGTTCCCGGGAAGCTGTGATTTTAGATCCTGCATGTGATTTTTGCCAGGTTTGGAACTTAGTCTGTACAGTCACATGAATAATTCCCTCTTTAAATGATAGTGAAACAGTGCAACCTAGTGTAATGTAAGTGTGTTAGAAAAAGGACTGGTTGTCATATTTCTTGTGGTTTATCTGACCCAGTCTCAGCTATTTACATCGAGTACTAATGAAGGAAAGAGGAGGGTCAGTACTGAAAACTGTGGTGTGTAGCTGTTAGCATACCTGATTCGGAGATGTCATCCCAGAAGGGCGAATGAAAGGCGTACTCAGCTCTCATGATCTTTGAAAACAAACGCTTCTCGTTTTCTTCAAAGAATGGAGGGTAGCCACAGAGCCTGCAGCACACACACAGCCTTTCAGATACCGCCGATTTGGATCAACTCTGGATTACTTTAGCAGCCATCGTCATGCTTATATGACATTTATACAATATGCCCTGACGCGGGTTTCCTCAGCTACTGTAGTAAACGGGCAGAGCGGTCAAAGCCTTTCAGCACAAACACATTCACAGAAATGTTGTTAAGCAGCGTGAAACAAGCTGCACTGATTTACACAGCAGGACAAAGAAATGCTTAAACTGACACTGTTGGGTCTCAAATCCACCTTCTGCTCAACCATCTCTGATTTGGATAAAAATGTTACAACAGAAAATATGAACATTGATAGTGAGGGCTGTGAAATTTCAGCTTCATTTATCAAACACTTTTCTTCTTTTTATGGACCATCGACACGGAGCTGTGAAGCAGCGTTTGAGCATAAATGTCTCAGACTATTAAATATAAAAGTACTTTCACTGAGGAGCTGTAATTTGAGACAGATACATTACATGTCTGAGTACTGGCTAGTGAAAATATGAAAACAGTCCAGGCTTCCTGTAAAGTTCATGTGAGCACACATTAATAAAACATGAATGGTATATAGTTATACCATATGTTGATGCATGCTCCATCATCCAGCTGACTGCAGCTTTCCCCAGTCTCATAAACAGTACAAATATTCATGCAAACTGGAAAAGTTCAAAAACTGGCTATTTGAGATGGATACATTGAATATGATGGCAGCAACATTTCTCACTTGAAGTTGGTAGAGGGCCACAAAAGAAAAGAAAAACAGTGCAATATATCCTCAAACGATTCCAGGAAACTGGGGAAATCTGTGTGCGTAGTTAAAAACAGCATCCTTCTGTCGTGCACGTCACTGTATGTGACCTGTTGAACCACGCCATAAACTAAAGCTCTCTGTGAACATGATCAGGAAATGCAGCTGCCATCTTTGTACCAAAGCTCAGAGAAGATGCGTTCCCCTCCACACAACACTTTCTGCAGGCTCTGCACAGACAAAGAGCCACGACAGCAGCTACGTTCACATACGAGATGAGGACGACATTCCTTTCCCCAAATCCAAACGACTCCCTCCTCAGCTCCCAGACATTATGAAAAGTGTGGATGCTGCACGGTGGTAAACGTGGCCCCGCCCAACCTTTCGGTACCTGTTGCTGCCACCAAATTCAGAATGAGCTGATGTTTTTCTAAAATTATCAACATTTGATCGATTTTCTATGATGTATGGATGCTTTTACAGCAGAGATCATTTGATCCCGTCTTTGATGAGTTGATGAGCTTTACAGATCCTTCTGGTCTTATTTATATTTCACACTGTTGGGCTGTGGAGCACACAGCTTCGTGTTCAGTGCCCAACCTTCCAGCTCCAGCTACTGCTGGAGCCACAGTTACACAGTGGAAGTAAATACTGCAGTATGTGGTGACTCTAATATTGTACAAGTGTACTTCTGACTTTTGGAATATGAATAAAATCAATAACTGATGAATGTTCGCAGTTCTCCATAAATGATCAGTGAATATTCATGTATACAGTTAGCCATGTTATTATGAACGTGCAGGCCTGTACTTACAGAATATAAGTGATGACTCCAATTGACCAGCAATCCACTGCTTTGCTGTAGGGTTTCTGGGCCAAAACCTCCGGAGCTGCAGAAAGCAGGACAAACAACGTGCAATATAAGCACCATTATAAACAACACACTGTTTCCACTCCAGAAAAAGTCTCGTTAAAGCTAATGTGTTAAAGCTAAGTTAATATATGGTTCAAAAGAAAAGGCAAAAAGTTGCCTTTTACAGCATTATTCCATCTAATAATATTTCTCACAGTATTGATACTGCATTACAGCTGTTTATTGAAGATGTCCATTTGAGGATCCTTCCATTATGTTAACTTTTATTACAAGTACGGTTAGAAGTATTTTATACACATTGCATATCTGAGCTTATTTTGAGTTGATGTTCGGTTCATTGAGGGTCTTAAGCTTCACTGGCGTGACTGTCCAGGTGATCCATGCTGAGGGAAACTAGAACATAGAAGGATAACTGCAATGCATGCTTACAGTACATATAATACATATAATCTAGGAATAGGCCTGAGCAGAGGCCCAAATGTTTCCAGCCTCTTGTTGCAGACCTGTTGCATTTTATTCTACTTGGTAACAGATGAGCAGAGTCAATAATTAGCCACAGAGACCCTGAGGGCTTAAGATTATTACTTGTATGGAAGGTTCTATGTCTGTTTATAGCTATTAAAGATGTACAAGATGTACGATTAACTGTGACTAATGTCTGGAACCTATTTTAATCTGTCATTGACGCCATGGGGGGGCGTGTACCCCACTGCTGTATAAGTGTCCACAGCCTGTATTTTGGTCAGAAGACATATGTTGATGTTTTCTCCGGGCTGTTAATAAACTCATCGTTTGATTGCACTTTTCTGGGGCCTCCGTGGTTTGACACTGCTCTACATGGATCGATTTCACGACATTTTCAATAATAATAAGATCAAAGTCCAGTTTATTTATATATCACATAAAAAACAACAGAGCTGACCAGAGTTCCCTTCCTGCTGCTCCACCTGCTCGTTACGTTCACAATAAATCAAAACGAGCCCTCCAGTTCGTGCTGTCACTGCCCACATGAGCACTGAAGCCTCTCAGCAGGACGATGGAGCACCCCACCCAGTGACTCCTGGGAGGTTACGTACTGTCATTCAGCACATACACAATAACTGTCTGATTTATGAAAACTGGGTTTTTTCTTGCTCCAGTGTGATGAGATTTTGACCAAAGTAATTGTTTGTGGTATTAAGCTGTAGTACAGTAAAATGGTGCTTTCCCACAGCAACAATGTACAAATGGTCTATCACTGCAGAGGGAAAAACAGTAAGTATGTCAGTCTATTACATATGCAGAGAAATGGTTAACTCACCAACATATCCTGGTGTTCCACAGGCTGTAGACATCACTCCATGCTCCAGCGTCTTAGACAGACCAAAGTCACTCACCATAATCTTTGCATTCTCATCTGTATTATAGTACAGCAGGTTTTCAGGCTGAGAGAACAGGAAAAGCAAGACATGAAATACAGAAACGTACCTAAAATGTTCAAACACACTCATTAAACATCTGTTAAAGTCATTTTACCAAACATGTCAACATCTGTGGCTTTCACTTTGCTACTGGGAGCATGTTTGTCTTTGTTATGGTGGCTCTTTTGAGTCTTACCTTAAGATCCCTATGCACAATGCTGTTTTCATGCAGGTAGCTGACAGCCTGCAGCACCTGTTTGATCACTTTGCTGGCATCCTTCTCAGTATAAACACCTTTGTCTAAAATGCGATCAAACAGCTCCCCACCTGATACCCTGCACAAAACAGAAGAAGAGTTATCAGCGTTTATGTCTGGCAATCAGGTCTTCTGAACTTCTGCAGGACGGTAGACTAAGGACGACCATGGTCCATCGAATGATATAATAACCGAAAATGTTGTTCCGCTGTGCAAACAGACTTCGAGTAGCATTTAGGAAATGTGCCTGTGACAGGTTTGTCCATCATCTGTGTGAATCAGAGCCATCTGAAATCAGCACCCTTGTGCTCACTAACTGCATACAGTACTGCCATTTCCCCAGTTCTCTGTTTAACAAACAAGGAGAGAAACTTGCACCGCTAAGGCCAAAGTAGCACTGAGCAGTGCTGGTTTTCTAACACTAGAAAATAACTCAAAATGTTAGAAATATTCCAGTGTTAGAAAATCAGCACTGCTCAGTGTTAGTCTTTGTAAATCTTGAAAACTGACTAGGTTACTTTTAAACATACAACACTGTCAAAAGTGTTCATTTAACACTCAAAAGAGTGGACACATATAGACACTCTCCAGTGTTAATGTAACACTGGAGATTTTGCGGTGTAGCTTGTGCAAACCGAGCTGGCTGAATGCCCAACACACACACACCGGTGCGTCCTAACAATCTGGAGGGTCCCACCCAGCACTGTTACAACCCCAGTCTGCAGTGGGACCTGTCTTCTTTGCTGAGAGATCCAGAATGCCTCAAGGGTCCATGGCTCCCCCTGTGTCTGTGCCTGAGCGCCCTGAATCCATGGTTCCTGCTCCACCAGTGCCTGTGGATCCCTCACCACCCAACCGAGACCTGAGTGGTCCCGTCACTTTCTTTGCCAGTGCCAGGCCTGGTCCCCTGCAAGCCACTGAAGACATCCCGTCTCCTTCGCCTCTCCTTTTGCTGCTGGTGATGCGGCCAGCCCCCTGTTCATGAGTGGATGACTGGTCCACTTCAGGGGATATTTTGTGAGGCTCAGTAGTGCAGAGTGACCTGAGGCCCCTCTCATGGAACCATGTCTACATTCAGAAGTCCTCCATACTGAGACATTAAACATGAAGAGGACAGAATGAAAGACAGAGAGGGGGCTGAGGGAAAATATGTGCATTATAATTATACTATTAACCTTACCAGCAGCAGCAGCAGCAGCAGCAAGCAATAGATTGTGAAGTACTACGTAGCTGAATTCTGTGTATGCATATTCCCATTTCCATATCCATCACATGCAGGTGCACATAGGGATTATCTATAATGATCTAATAGAAGATCATTATGCAGGTGTCCTGGGATGAACATTGTGAGGAGACGTGGTAATCTAGTATTACATACTTCACATCAGACTTTGCACAGACAGAGGTCATGTTCCAGATGTGATACGGGTATTAATGTAGTTGCACACAGTTGTGTAAATGTTGGGTTTTCTTTGGACTGGTAAGATTTAGCAGTTTTTACTGCTGCCACCTGGTCCTGCTCCACCACAGCTCTCCACGCCACTTTGTCCTGCTCTGCCAGAGGTCTTCACAATGTCTGGTCCTGTCCCACTAGAGGTCTCTGCACTGTCTGGTCAGGCTCCACCCGAGCCTGAGGTAATCTCTTACCTTCAGGTCCTGCTCTGCCCAGGTCAGAGGTCACCGTGTGGCCGTCTGGCCCTGCTCCACCCGTACCAGGGCACCTCCGTCTGTGTCGGGTCCCTGCCTCTGCCGCCTTCGTCAGCCTCCAGTTCTGTCCTCCGAGGGTCTCCGCCACCATCACCAGCCTCCAGCCAAGCCATCTGAGGGTCTCTGCCTCCACCCATGCCTGCCACGCAGGGTTCTACATCTGCTCTGCTTTCGTCGCTCAGACTTGGTAGTCGACCATGACAACAGAAACCTTATAGGTGCTCCACGTTCCACGTTTAGTCGGCCTTCTCCTCATGTCTATTTCTGTCCTGTCCCAGCATCTTAGTGTTTGTCTCTGTGTTTATTGTACTTTCTGTTTTATTTTGAGTCTCTTGTCCAGTCTTCACTTTTGCTTCTCCTGTCCTGTTAGTCTGTATAAGTTCCAGCTGTGCTCCCACCTGTTGCCCATCCTCTCGTTACCCTGTGTGCATTGATGTCCTTAGTCTCCGTCTACTTGTTGTTGCATTGTCATGCTGCGTATTCTGCAGTTCTGTGGTTCACCTGTAGGTGCTAGATTCCACATTTCTATGTTTTCCTGTTCTTTAGCTCAAAGTTTTCTTTTCTTGTGTGTTTATGAGTTTCCTTAGCACAGCAATAAAGCTGAGTAATTCCTTTGATTTTTCCAAGACGTGAAGCTTAATGTTTTATTGTTGATGATGAAGTCTGAGGAGGCTGAAGCTGTAGAGCAATGAAAGCAGTGGTGTTTGTGGATAGATGGGCTGATAAAGTGCACGTCTCACTTTCTAACCACAGTGAATTGGACTGAGGGTAAACAATGTGTTTTAAGGTGTTTGACTCTATGTTCGTGCTTGTAGACCTCCTTGAGATTTGGGGTTTTGTAAAGTGTAACGTTGAATGCACAGTGTCACAGTGGTTAGCAGTGCCTCGCAACAACAAGGTCCTGGGTACAAATCCTTTCTGTGTGCACTTCTCCCCATGTCTGCGTGGATCCTCTCCACATACTCCAGCTTCCTTCAACATGCAGTTAGTGAGCTCAGGTTAATTAGTGATTCTAAACTGGCTGTAGGTGTCTGTCTCTGTTTGTTAGCCCTGTGATAGACTTGTCCAGCATGTACCCAGCCCTGTGGTGGCTGAGACAGCATCCAGCACAACTGGGATTGTTGAGATAAGATCATTGATTTTAAGAAAGCCATTTAACTGTTGCCATCCATCCACAGAGTGATATGCAGAGGCTGATCCAGCAGTTTAAATCATCTTTTCCCGACTTATGCAACAGAATAAAATTAAGGCTGAACAACTCTATCAGCTTGGAGGAAACACGGATTTCTAAATATTTAAAGTTTCTTGTGTAAAGATAGTAAAAGGTCTGCTACAACCGCCTCATCCATACAAGGTGGTAAAATATTGGATTTGGACCCGTTTATTGACGAGTTGTGGCAGCAAAGAATGGGGGTCCCTAAGGAGTAACAGCACATCATTAAGGAGAACTGGATGTTCTGGATTAAACTGCCAGCTGAAGACATCTCTGTCTTATAGCAGCCGCAGTGGTTCTGTGAACAATGCAAATAGAAATGGAAAGAGAAGAATGTGGATATTTGATTAAAGATTAAAGCCGACCTTTTTGTTTTTGATTTGAAATATAACAGCTTGGTGTATTTTGGAAAACAGCCAATAATGAGCAAAGAATGGTAACAATACAAGTTATCAGATGGTTCAATAAACTCCATTTAAAAAAATCATTTTAGCCTTTAAGGGGTTAAAGGCTTGGTGGCATGAAGGAACGACACATAGCTATATTAGTTTGTACCAATATTATTTATTCAATTTGAACAATAATTCAGCCTATTTTAGCAAAAAAGGCTGAATTGTTACTGTTCTGTACACACTGTGTACTCGCATTGTTAATGTAAGATTATACTGCAGTAATAATTGTCAGTGTTGCATTATTTCAAGGTAAACATTAATAGAAAGTCAGCTAAACAGTTCCACTTACAGCTGCATGACCAGGTAGTAGTGTGTTCGACTCTCGTAGAAATCCTCCAGCCCCACCACATTGTCGTGCTTTATCCTGAAATAGTAAGAAACAGGAGGATAACTCGTTCTTATTCTCTTTAACCTTTGACATGTTAGGCAGCAGAACTAGTCACCGCTAGACTTTATTCATTACACATTTGAATAAGTGTGTGTGTTTGTTACCTCCTCAGCACATTTATTTCATTTTCTAGGTTGCTATGGGCGAGATGTTTTTTCTTCAGACATTTCAGAGCATACATTTTCCCAGTTTTCTTCTCTCTCACCATGAAAACCTCTGAAAATGAGCCCCTGTGCAAAAACATCAAAGAGGATTAATGACAGCCTGATCAAATGCTAGAAACAACTTTATCTTGGTTAACAGTTTTATTTTGTTTGTTCTTACAATCCTCTCAGAGATCTACAGAAACATCTTCCCAGGGTGATGGATCCAGCAGTACTACAGACCCCTGGAACAAGCAGGGGCTAGCTGCTCAAACATAAGCTCCACGACTTCTTTATTACCTCATTTGAAAGCATTTATACTGGGTTTGCTTTTTAACAGGTAAAATTCAAAGGGGTGAAAGAAATACTAAGTTTAATTAGGACAGTGGCAAGCACATCATCCAAGACCAAAACCCTTCGATCATATCATTTCATAGAAAGCGATTCAGATGAGCACTAATTGACACAGTGGAGGAATGATCTACTGCACAGGTGTCCACCCCCAGGCCTGGAGGGCCGGTGTCCTGCAGGTTTTAGATGTGTCCTTGATCCAACACAGCTGATTTAAGTGGCTAAATGACCTCAACATGTCTGGTAATGAACTAATTATGTGATCAGGTGTGCTGACCCAGGGTGAGATCTCAAACCTGCAGGACACCGGCCCTCCAGGCCTGGGGTTGGACACCCCTGACCTACTGTAAAGTAAATACCATCTGGTGGTATGTTTGAGAAACTAACATTAAAGCAACAATTACCTCCTTACGTTCACACTGATGCCAACCCCCCCACCACCACCAGACTGAACTTTAACAGCAGCAAAGTTCTGGTTTCGAACCGTTCCTGCGTTTCCTGTGTGGTTTTTATCCTGGCTCCACCATCCAAACATGTTTGTTACCTGCTGATTCTAAATCAGCTGTCGCTGTGGCTATGAGATAAACACTGTTTAATGTGTGTGTGTATGAATCAATAAACACGTCTCATACAACGCGGTGCTTTGAATGATGACCGAGGCTAGAAGAATGATGTATAAACACCACTTCATTTGACTTTGTGTACAACAAATCTGCTCTACATTTCCTGAGGAACAGCACGTGTTGACCTGCACACAGACGCCGACACCTGTTCATAACACCTGCCTTTAAGTACATTCAGCACATCCATTCACAAGTGTAGGCAGCCAGACACTTAATCCTGTAATGAAGCAGTGCTAGGATGTTCTCAGACTGACGTCTCACACACAGGAGCCTTACTCATGCACTCTGTGACGGGTTTATTAACTCGCTCTTAAACAGCTCCTAACGTTAATTTAATACGTTGCTGCTCTTCACTGATTTAGTGAAGCCAGTATCCAGTGTTGGGGAGTAACGGAATACATGTACCGCCGTTACGTATTTAAAATACAAAATATGAGTAACTGTATTCCGTTACAGTTACCGTTTAAAAAGGTGGTATTCAGAATACAGTTACTTTGTTGAAATAAATGGATTACACTGCGGTACTTTCCTGTTTCATATTGTCGCGGGTCAGGACTGTTTGGGTTTTGTTTGACAGCTACGTTCTGTTGTTCCAGGCGGCAGCGTTACGGTTGCCATGGTTACAGGGCGACGCTCTCTCTCTCTGCGACTGCGTGTTTCCTGGGTGAGAGAGCGCCTTTTCGTTGTTGTTGTTGTTGTGCTAAGCTAACAGGCAGAATGCTACAAGCATAGCTCTAAAGAATGTAGCATCATGGGCAGTGTAGTCCGTGTTGCAGGGAGAATGGACTGCCATACACGTTATGGGTCTGTGAGCGCGAGGAGGGAGAAAAAGGGGAGTGGAAAGGTACGAGTTGTCATCGAGGAGAAACGGGAGCTGGAAGCATGTAAATATAATAATAACCACTGCAGCCAAGAAGAGAGCCTGACGAGCCCAGCTGTAAGTAAGCTATTAAGACTCGACTGTACACCGTGTTCCTGTTTTCCTCCGAAACAATGAGTTCCGTTGGAGCAGTCTTTCAACGTCTCGCTCTGTCTCTCGCAAGAAAAGTTGACCCACACAACAAAGTAAAGCTATTTTTCGGCTACGAGCCGACAGGGACCCCGCCTTATTAGTCAGAGGTCCCTTTACTACAGTTCGGAGTCGCGGACCTTCAGTAATAGTAATAAATCACACAGCAATAGGACATTCACGTTGTTGTAAAAAGCATGATAATATATTAAGTAATCCAAAGTATTCAGAATACGTTACTGTCATTGAGTAACGTAACGGAATACGTTACAGAATACATTTTGGGGCATGTATTCTGTATTCTGTAATGGAATACATTTTAAAAGTAACCTTCCCAACACTGCCAGTATCTCCCAGGTTAGCAGCCAAAACACTTTTAAACAGTATGAGAAACCTTTACAACCAGCTGTCTTGTATCCATTTATAACTTTTCCATTCGGGTTTGTCTATGAAGTAACCATTTCAGAGTGTGGAAACAGTAGCCTCAGCCTAACCAGTAAATACTGGGCATGTGGAAAGCATTCTGCCTGCTTCCTGCACTGAGGCAGCGCTGTCAGAGCTTACAACTATCCACCAGTTGCCCTCAGATCACATGAAGGTGATACAGAGATGTGGCCTATGTGGAACAAGGGGAAAACAGTCTTCACTCTCTGCACACCAAATCTGGGAGTGGGTGACACAATTATCTGCATTCTGCAGACAGCATACTCCCATCTGGATAGTAACAGCAGCACAGCAAGGATCACCTTCTTTCATTTCCCATAACATTGTGTTAACATTGTGTATTATTCACAGAGAACTGTGGAACTGAGGCACATTATAGCGCTGTTCTGGTCCTAATGATGACCAAAGTTACATTTCATTTACTGCATACATATTCAACACTTTATCAACCTTACAGACAATTTGAAATCACCAGTAAATGTAACATGCTCACCTTTGTACCAAAAGGAAGCCCACACAGGTGTGTGGAACATACACACTCCACACATAAAGGCCACAGCCAATCCAAATGTCCCAACCCAGAAGCTGCATATCTAACAGTACAATAGTAACAGGTTCACACATGCACTGCAGCCCTGAGCATGACTGGGATGTACCTGAGAGAGGTTAATGAAAGCAAATGCATCCTGTCTCCTGTCAGCTCCACGGCTCAGCCTGTTTCCACTGGTGACATCAGACCAGTTCCTACATCATCATTCTCTGTTCATGTGTTTGTGTGGAAAACCAACTTTGGGTTTATTAGCTCCTGTTACTAAACAACAATATAGAACTTTTTCAACTGAGAAGGAAGTGAAAATATATATCGTCTTCACATAGATTACTGATTGGCAGAGCTAGCTCGAAATTTCAAGTTAATAAGCGGAAATTTTGAGAAAGATAACTCAAAGTTTCGAGTTATGGATGCTTTTTTGTGGCAGAAACGGCTTCCGTAGTCTGGGGTGCCTGCAGCTCAGCAGATAGAGCAGGTCTTCTGCTAGGCAAGATACTTTGAATATGTGAGAATGTTAGCTAGAAAGCTAGTTAGCTAGAAACACAGAAGCAGGGCTTGTGTGAATGTTGCATAAAGTGTGTTGAGTGCTCCGGGAGGCTTAGAGGTTCCTCACACAGAAGCATCACCATGAGTGAAAAGTACTCACGAGCCCATCTTCCCCTTGAAGTCAAACACGTCCTTGATGTTACTGGTGCTTTTCTTCCAGCTGCAAACAATCTCCTTCTGGCCCATCTTAGCCGTAGTTTCCTGAACAACCACAAATCACATCAGTTATTCATGCTGACAGTGGAAACATGTACTTATACATTACACCACGCAACACATGTGAAAGTGCTGCTGAGCCAAAGTTTGCAGCATTCCAGTTTACTCCGGTGTCTACATATAACTAAGTGACTGTAGTTACTGTGTGCACTGATGCACTGTGCCTCAGTACACAGAGTCAGGTTTGAGTCGATATGATGCTGAAATAAATCATTACAGTAAGTGAGGTTTCATTTATTCAGCTATACAAAGGAAAAATACCAAACGTCTGCGTTTTCATTTGATGCACTGTAGCATCAAAGCACATGAAACCTATGTGTATAAAGGACAGTTCTTGTGTGTCCCTGTGTCCGTCTGTCCTCTGTGTGTGTCCTTGTGTCTCTGTCCTCTGTGTGTGTCCTTGTGTCTGTCTGTCCTCTTTGTGTGTCCTTGTGTCTCTGTCCTCTGTGTGTGTGTCCTTGTGTCCGTCTGTCCTCTTTGTGTGTGTCCTTGCATCCCTCTGTCCTCTGTGTGTGTCCTTGTGTCTCTGTCCTCTGTGTGTGTCCTTGTGTCCGTCTGTCCTCTTTGTGTGTGTCCTTGTGTCTCTGTCCTCTGTGTGTGTGTCCTTGTGTCCGTCTGTCCTCTTTGTGTGTGTCCTTGCATCCCTCTGTCCTCTGTGTGTGTCCTTGTGTCCGTCTGTCCTCTGTGTATGTCCTTGCATCCCTCTGTCCTCTGTGTGTGTCCTTGTGTCCGTCTGTCCTCTGTGTGTGTCCTTGTGTCTCTGTCCTCTGTGTGTGTCTTGTGTCCGTCTGTCCTCTGTATGTCCTTGTGTCGCTGTCCTCTGTGTGTGTGTCCTTGTGTCTCTCTGTCTTCTGTGTGTGTCCTTGTCTCTCTGTCCTCTTTGTGTGTGTCCTTGCATCCCTCTGTCCTCTGTGTGTGTCCTTGTGTCCGTCTGTCCTCTGTGTGTCCTTGTGTCTCTGTCCTCTGTGTGTGTCTTGTGTCCGTCTGTCCTCTGTGTGTGTCCTTGTGTCTCTGTCCTCTGTGTGTGTGTCCTTGAGTCTCTCTGTCCTCTGTGTGTGTCCTTGTGTCTCTGTCCTCTGTGTGTGTGTCCTTGTGTCTCTCTGTCCTCTGTGTGTGTACTTGTCTGTCTGTCCTCTGTGTGCGTCCGTCTGTCCATCTGTCCACTGTGTGTCCTTGTGTCCCTGTCCTCTGTGTGTGTCCTTGTGTCCCTCTGTCCTCTGTGTGTGTACTTGTCTCTCTGTCCTCTGTGTGTGCTTGTGTCCCTCTGTCCTCTGTGTGTGTCCGTCTGTCCCTCTGTCCTCTGTGTGTGTCCGTCTGTCCCTCTGTCCTCTGTGTGTGTCCGTCTGTCTCTCTGTCCTCTGTGTGTGCTTGTGTCCCTCTGTCCTCTGTGTGTGTCCGTCTGTCCCTCTGTCCTCTGTGTGTGTGTCCGTCTGTCCATCTGTCCTCTGTGTGTGCTTGTGTCCCTCTGTCCTCTGTGTGTGTCTGTCTGTCCCGCTGTCCTCTGTGTGTGTGTCCGTCTGTCCATCTGTCCTCTGTGTGTGCTTGTGTCCCTCTGTCCTCTGTGTGTGTCCGTCTGTCCCTCTTTCCTCTGTGTGTGTGTCCGTCTGTCCATCTGTCCTCTGTGTGTGCTTGTGTCTCTCTGTCCTCTGTGTGTGTCCGTCTGTCCCTCTGTCCTCTGTGTGTGTCCTTGTGTCTCTCTGTCCTCTGTGTGTGTCCTTGTGTCTCTCTGTCCTCTGTGTGTGTCCGTCTGTCCATCTGTCCTCTGTGTGTGTCCTTGTCTCTCTGTCGTCTGTGTCCCTCCCTTGTGTCCCGCCCCGTCTCCCTATGTCTGCGTGTTCCACGTCTCTTGTTGTCACAGTCTACATCTTTGTGTGTGTTCTTGTGTGTCAGCTGTGTCTCCCTCTGCTCATCATCTGTTAACTTCCCAAGTCTCAACTGTTCTTGTATTTTCTAGTGTTCCTGGTTTTCGTCTATTTCGTTTTCCAAGTTTAGGATCTTGTGATTAGTTTCTCATTTAGTTGGTTTTCATGTTTGGTTAATGTTTTGTTTTCGGCCATAATAAAAGGCACGCTTTTAGTTCCAATCTAGTTCTGTTTCCACGTTTCGTTCGTCTGCCTTTGGGTCCACTCCTGTCCACTCCACGCCGTCTGTCAGTGATGTGTATTTGTCAGTCCTTCTCTGCTTTGTATTACCTGCAGCAAATTTTATTTAAGACACTCAGGTGTATGTCCTGTGTCTTCTTCCAGGTGTGTTTCTGTTATTTTGTGTTTAAAGGTTTATTTCAATATGTTGTTTATTCTTTTTGAAATAGTATATTGGTAAGATTGACTAGTTCTTGTCTAACTGAGAAATTTTATTATCAGCATGTAAATATGCACATTTAAACAACACATCTACTCGATTATGAGAGAGTGGTCTGAAAAGTTCATTTCTTAGCCTGGGGATGGGGATGTACATAGAGTTTATACACATCTGATGCTTTGGAGAATGGAGGACTGAACCCTAAGCCTATCTAGTCCTTCGCAACCCTTAAGATGTCACCCCAGTTCCCCCGTGTTACATAAACAGTTGCATGTCCAAGCCTGAGCTCACTTCTCACTGGCAAAGCCCATTTCTACTTATCAGGGCCACAGGATTCAAAAAGGCAGAGGATTAGAGCGATAAATACCTGTGCTTACTTAATCTCCCCGTCCAGCCTGCCTTCTCCTGCACTCCTGCCATATCCCCTGACAAACACTGCTTGTTTTATTATGTGGACTTGAAACTGAGCTTCCTTGAATATTGGCAGTGCATGCTAAACGTCATATGTTAAATTATGACATGTGTATATTTCATTAGTTTTCTTGTGTGGAAAATTTGATAACATACAATAACTTAACATTTCACAAGTGCTAATTATCTATGCTGGAGACAAGAGTGTTTTATTAAATGTAAAGTTACATTTGTTTTCCTATTTACAGGATAATTCTTTTGTCCAGTTATTAAACGATTTGTAAACAGAGAGAGAGGATAACTGAAATGAACGCTTACCTTAATCACAGACGTGAAATAAACGGAGCATTTGCCAGAGGACCTGTGCGCAGTTGGTTGAGGTATCCCGGTGGTGACCCGACTGTTTCTGGTGGCTCCTCCTCTTCTTGAGCAGGGGCGGGGCCTCCCCATTCATCTCTTCCACAGTGCTGCATTCACAGAGCCATGGGGCTTACATTACAGCGCCAGGATTGAGAAGATGATGAGACTGCATAATTAAAGTGATAGTTCCAAACGAATGAAACTGCTGCATCCAGAAAAATCACACTTTACCTGTTTTATTCAGTACAGTGCACGAATGCAGGGAGGCAAGTTCTCCCACCCTTCCCTCCCCTCAGGGTAAGAGTTTGGGTGTCATACTTGATAATACTCTTTCATTCCAGTCTCACATTAATTCCATAACCCGGTCTGCTTACTTCCGCTTGCGTAATATTAACCGACTCCGCCCCTTCCTTCCTCCCCATGCTGCTGCCGTCCTTGTCCATAGTCTTATTACGTCCCGCATTGATTACTGCAATTCCCTCTTATTTGGTCTCCTTAAAAGGTCCCTTCATAAACTCCAACTTCTCCAAAACTCTGCAGCTCGGGTCGTAACTCCTACTCTGTCAAGAGCTCATATTGCAACAGTTCTTCAGCAGCTTCATGGTTGCCCGTAGAAACCAGGATAAACTTTAAAATCGTACTTCTCACGTACAAGTGTGTCCATAAATCTGTTCCTTCATATTTGTGTGAGCTGCTCCAGATCAACACTGTTTCCCGCCCTCTCAGATCCTCATCTGCTGTTCATCTTACTGTTCCATCCTCACGTCTCATCACTGTGGGGAGCAGAGCTTTCAGTCGCTCTGCTCCTCGCTCTGGGACTCTCTTCCTCCTGCACTAAGAAATATTGACTCTCTTTCCATATTTAAGTCACAGCTCAAAACACATCTGTTCAAACTGGCTTATTCGCTTTAGTGCTGATTTTATCTGTTGTCAAGCTCTGCAATTTTAACTTATGTATTTTATGACTATTGCTCCTTTTATTAATGTTGTTCTTTTCTAAGGTGACCTTGGGTTTCTGAAAGGTGCCCTCAAATAAAATTTATTATTATTATTATTATTATTATTATTTCCTAAAACAAATGTTTTCAAAAATCGTAGCAGTTTGAAATAATAGCCAAATATGTATGTTTTGTGTAAATGTCTGGTTATTTACCCCAAACCAATGCAATTTACTGAATTTACTGCATCCAGTTTCTTCATTCATCCACTGCTTATCAGGGTCACGACTGCAGCTGCCATGGAGCAAGAGGCAGGCTCCACCCACAGCAGGGCGCTAATCTGTCACAGAGCTAACTCATAGGCTGCGTTCACTCTGCAGGTCTTGATGCTCAATTCCGATTTTTTGATCAAATCCGATGTTTTTGTCTGCTTGTTCACACCACAAATAAAATGCGACAGCAAACGCGCTCTAGTGTGAACGCTCAGAGCGCCCGCATGCGCAAAAGAAGACGTCACACACAACGCGCTCTGTTTAGACCCAGAGCAGCAGTATGTGTGACTGATGGCCTTAATATAAAGACTTCGGACTTTACGTTTCCCAATTTTTGCTTTATTTTGTTATTTACATAATAATGTGAATAACCTAATAATGATCCGTACTGCTGCTTCAGAGGATCGCTGCAGATTTCTGTCAGAATCTGCAGATTATACAGGACAAAGAAAATGTTCACGTTGTCTTCCCAGCAGTTTCACCGGATGGCCAGGAAGCCTTCACGATGTCTCCTCCGGCGCTGATAATTGGTGTCTGTCTTGTGTCAGTGACGTAAAAGACCTGACCATAAACCAGCAGTCGCTTTCTAAAACATCGGATATGTATCGGATTCAGCACCACATACGAAAGTGACCCAGATCGGATTTGAAAATATCGGATTTGTGCCGTTCACACTGTCACACCATGATCGGATATGGGTCGCAGAGGGTCAAAAACATTTTCGGATTTGAAAAATTGGGATTTGATGCGCTTTCGCCTGCAGTGTGAACGCAGCCTAAGAGACTGAAAGCTCGTTAGACAAAGGTTAAATGTGAGCATAAAAGATATGCGTTACCCGTTAAAGGGGGCGAAGAAACCAGGACTGAGTTTAACGAAGAAACGAGGTAACTTTTTAAAGAGGAAACAGGTTAACTTTATAGAGGCTGTTTCCAAACCAGTGACAAAAGTAAAGTAGGACTTTTTACCAGCAAAAGCTCATTTCATCTTTTTGGAGTTACAGTGTGCGCTGAGGGAAGTCAGTTTTAAACTGGGATTGAAAGAAAATTAAACTGGGATTCTAGTTGAAAAGGGGGTGAAGGACATGGATTTAGGGCAGATCACAGCCTTGTGTAAATGCAAGGTGCTGTCTCACAACGTGATTTATTTGTTTCATTTATTAATTGTGGATAGAAGTAATTATGACAAACTAATGAGGAAACATTGAAAACATACAACCCGTTGAGGGGACAGGTAGGGTTGGGCAATTGAAAGGCTTTGTTTTGTTTAGCAGAATCACTTATGTTATATTCTAGGCTTTTAACATGTAGGTAAATGTAATGGATAAATAAGGGATTAGTTCATTTCTCAGGGGAGAAATGAAAAAGGGGGACTGTTAAGAGATAGATAGATATTTTTAATGCGTATCTGCTCGTTAGATTGTTTTATGAGAGGCCCAGGGCTGGTTCCAGGGCTTGAATGAGACCTAACCAACATTGACACACATTGCACTTGTTGTGTTTCATGTTTGTCCTTTAGTTTGTCACATGTCTGTATATTCTGACATGACAAAGGTCTACCCACACATCTGGAGATTTGCACACAATTCCCCTTCTCCACGTATGTTTCAGCTGTGTCAACATCTCAGCTCTGCTGGGTCATGGTTACTTCAGCAGTGAGAGACGCAGCTCAACACAATGTTTCTCAGAGGCAGGATATTGATAGCACAGATAAGCAGATTATGTATGTGTGAATAGCTAATGCAAAGAGCTGCCCAGTAAGCTATTTTACTGCATTATTATAGTTATCCTAATTAGATGAATATTCACAGAGACAACAAGAGAAGGCATAAACGAAAACAACTTAACACAAGAGACTGCTGCTGTTACACAGTGTTGTGGTTTAAGTTAACAGGCCAGGTCCAAAGAGATCACTGTGACCAGCCAAGTCTCCGGAAAATAGCATCGCTATTCCTCGAAGATTCAATTCAATTTCAATTCAATTTTATTTATATAGCGCCAAATCACAACAAAAGTCGCCTCAAGGCGCTTCATAGATACAGAGAAAAACCCAACAATCATATGACCCCCTATGAGCAAGCACTTTGGCGACAGTGGGAAGGAAAAACTCCCTTTTAACAGGAAGAAACCTCCGGCAGAACCAGGCTCAGGGAGGGGCGGCCATCTGCTGCGACCGGTTGGGGTGAGAGAAGGAAGACAGGATAAAGACATGCTGTGGAAGAGAGACAGAGGTTAATAACAGATATGATTCAATGCAGAGAGGTCTATTAATACATAGTGAGTGAGAAAGGTGACTGGAAAGGAAAAACTCAATGCATCATGGGAATCCCCCGGCAGCCTACATCTATTGCAGCATAACAAAGGGAGGATTCAGGGTCACCTGGTCCAGCCCTAACTATATGCTTTAGAAAAAAGGAAAGTTTTAAGCCTAATCTTAAAAGTAGAGATAGTGTCTGTCTCCCGAATCCAAACTGGAAGCTGGTTCCACAGAAGAGGGGCCTGAAAACTGAAGGCTCTCCCTCCCATTCTACTTTTAAATACTCTAGGAACAACAAGTAGGCCTGCAGAGCGAGAGCGGAGCGCTCTAATAGGGTGATATGGTACTACAAGGTCATTAAGATAAGATGGGGCCTGATTATTTAAGACCTTGTATGTGAGGAGCAGGATTTTGAATTCAATTCTGGATTTAACAGGAAGCCAATGAAGGGAAGCCAAAACAGGAGAAATCTGCTCTCTCTTTCTAGTCCCTGTCAGGACTCTTGCTGCAGCATTTTGGATTAGCTGAAGGCTTTTCAGTGAGTTTTTTGGACATCCTGATAATAATGAATTACAGTCGTCCAGCCTGGAAGTAATAAATGCATGAACTAGTTTTTCAGCGTCACTCTGAGACAGGATATTTCTAATTTTAGAGATGTTGCGCAAATGGAAGAAAGCAGTCTTACATATTTGTTTAATATGTGCGTTGAAGGACATGTCCTGGTCAAAAATGACTCCAAGGTTCCTCACAGCGTTACTGGAGGCCAAGGTAATGCCATCCAGAGTAAGAATCTGATTAGATACCATATTTCTAAGATTTTCAGGGCCGAGTACAATAACCTCAGTTTTATCTGAATTAAGAAGCAGAAAGTTAGCGGCCATCCAGGTCTTTATGTCTTTAAGACATTCCTGCAGTTTAACTAATTGGTGTGTGTTATCTGGCTTCATGGACAGATAGAGCTGGGTGTCATCTGCATAGCAGTGAAAATGTATGCTATGTCTTCTAATGATGCTGCCTAAGGGAAGCATGTATAATGTAAACAGAATTGGTCCTAGATGAGATGATGAGATGGCCTTTATTTGTCAGTTGCAGGTCTTTTGCCCACAACCGAGATGACAGACCTCCGACCGTACATACAACACAAACATCACATTGGGGAGACAGGTCAGGCCAGGTAGCGAGGAAAAAAACATCGAAATGTGTAACACAGAAGGATAATACAGGAATGCACAGATATCAACACACCATAACACAATAAACACAGACAGCAACATGGCAAAGAGTTCCAGTGTGCACGTCTGATCTGGGACCGCTGCAATCTTTCGACTGCGCCTCCAGCTGACCCGATGTCCACATCATGGGGGAGGTAAGCGTTGGAGGTGGCGTTGGATCCGGGGTAGGGAGGGTGATGCGTCAGTGAGTGCTTATCAGTATCAGTATATGTCTGTGTGTGCGTGTCCAGAGTTCAGCTGAGACAGTGTCCTTCGCCCTGCCAGGCTAAGTAAACAGTCTTCCAGCCAACCCAGGTGGCCTTGCATGGAATGGGAAGGAACAGACTCAACACAGTCGTTATCAGGGTGTTTTGTTCGGCTCCAGCCTTGAGCTGGCGCCGAAGGTAATTGAGAATTTCAAGCTGTTTTTTAACACTCGACACTGGTCTCTCAGTCTCCCGTTAATAGCTGCGAGCTTCTCCGTGATGTTATTAGCCGTCGATTCTGTGGTCAGACAGCAAGATCCCTGGGAGGATTCTAAGTGTCGTTAATACGGAAGCTCTTTTCTGGCCTTATTAACCAAGCTGCACGTATGAAGCACTATTGATACTAAATTATCCTTTGCAAAGCCGCAGTTCACTGTGATTGGTCAGATGTTGCCAATGCCACGCCCATCACGACTAAGAACCATTAACCAGCTTCGTGTTCCTGACTACTGATGTTAGGGTGAGCCAATCAAATGACAGTAAGAAACCCTGGCTTTGTAGCACAGGCCCAGGTCACATGAACACCGTCTGTACACAAAGGAGAATCCCGTTCACTACTTTGTTACTGTCAAGAGAATTTTCAAATACTTGTAAATCTGATTGTGAGTTTTCCCTAAATCACCGTCTACGGTGTAGGCAACAAAAACTGTTTGCTTTACATTCGCCTTCTTTATCTGTGCTCATGTTCTACATAACTGATTCACAACAGGGGTAATTAGACAGAGGTACAGTTTCTATCAGATCACTTTTATTGTCACATCACATTACTGGTACACTGGTGCAGCACATGTCAGTGAGATTCTTGTGTGCAAGCTTCACAAACAACAGTGGTGTCCAAAATATAAGAAACATAAAAAATAAATAAATAAAATATAAGAAATATATAAAAAAAAAGCAATGAATGGCATGAATGTATGTACAAATAAAAAGAATGCATGCACATATATACATACACATGTGTATATGTGTGTATATACATAAGTATAACACAAGAGGAAGTGGTGAACAGAGTGTGACTGGATGATCCTCCCTGCTTTCCTCAGGCTCACCTCCAGTTATCCTTTTGGAACACAGCACCATATACTAATATTAGTGATGGGACGTTCTGTATCGAGGCTTCGGAGCGTGTGTCGAGTAATGGAGGGGGCGTTTCCGCGAAGCGCGTATCGAGGCTTGCTTCATTTATGGGAGGAGCTGAAAATGATGACGTCCGAAGCCTCGCTGCCCGGCTGTACCACGTGACTGGTTCATGAAGCGGTTCGAACTTTGCCGCGAGATATGACAGCGATATAAACCCCTCAGACTTCATTCAAAATGTGGGTGTTTGATGGAGAGTTGTTAGTGAGAGTTTGGAGACAGTTTGGAGGTTTATGAGAGTGAGGAGAGAAAGTCAGGAGAGAATGGAGCCAGCTAAGAAGAGGAGGATGTCCTCCCCTGTGTGGGAACATTTTGATCTTATTCCTCCCAACAAGGTATGTAAATTTCTACAGAAGATGTATTTTCATAATACTGATGGTGCAATACAATTTATGTTAAGCTGTCGTTACTTGTGTACAAGGTGAAGTGTTTGCTATGTGCCAGGGAGCTGGGATATAACAACAACACCTCATCCATGCTTAGGCACTACAGAGCTTTGCATGAGAATAAGGGGAACACAGATTGTGGAGCAAGACCAGGTGAGCCATCAAATGCAATGATAATATAGCATGCAGTAATGTTACTAAATGATATAACAATATTATACAACTGTTATAAGTTACGTGTGTGATATTTATATCTGTGCTTTGTCTTTATTGTCTTTCCTCAGGAGAACAATCTCCAATAGATGAAGACCTGGTCAGCATGGTGATTGAGGACTCCCAGCCATTTAGCATTGTGGAGGACAAAGGATTCAAAAGATTTGTTAAATCATTAAATCCCAGCTATGTTCTCCCCACTAAAAAGGTCATAAAAGCAGTGAAAATGTAGTTTTTACAGAATAAAATGTGAACAGGCAGGACTGAGGCTCAAAGCCTCAGTGTGTAGCTGTCCATACCTCAACGTTACAAAAGCACAACTACTGTCCACACCCCAACCACACCTCACCTCACAGTAAATGATCATTTCCATTTCAAGCATTTCCAAATAATCATGTTCCATACTGCCACTATAAATATACACAGTATGCTGCCATCACTACAATATACATGTTTTACACACTCCTTTTGTTGTTGACATTTACAGGCTGTGTGCAAAAGGCCACACTCTTCAAATTCATGCCAGCTATTATTTTTACGTCCAGTAGGTGTCCTGCTAGAGCAAATGAAGCTTCATGAAGCTTCTCGTTGGGGTGAACCAATTGGATGAAAAGCTTCAGTGCTTCATGGGGCTTCATCTGCCCATCACTAACTAATATCATTTTATTAGATTAATACAGCACAAGGTTCCGTTTTGCACAGAAACGTCCTACTTTTTACTTTCTTTGACTATTTTTCACAACCTGCACTTTCAGTTTTACTTGAGTAAAAAAGTTAAATCAATACTTTTACCAGAATGTTTTAATAAGCATGTCACCTCCTACTGAAGTATATAATGTCTCTTTTTGGCCACCTCTAACACACACAGACACACAGGTATCCCACATTAGCCCCAGGCTAAATAACATCAGTGCCAAACACGTATCGCAGGCTTGACAGGCTTCGGTCCAACTATATTTACAGCGCGTTTCCATCCGGCTGGCTTTTCTATTACATTCAGACAGACAGCGAGAAATTTCAGAATTACAGTATCCGAGGAGTAAACACCGCGTCGACAACACAGGCAGCAGCTTATTGAAGTGAAACTCATAACTGACGCTTTCCCATCATTTGTGCAGAGAGCAGGCCCCTCCTCCTCCGAAGAGTAGCGACGTCACATTTTGACGTCGTGTTGATTTTGAGCGGAGAAGTAATTTATTTATAAACTGACGCAAGGGCGCTAAATCTAAAATAAACCGTGAATAAAATGTGAAAATACATAAATACCTTTGGTGAAGCAGCTGCACGTATGAACGATTCGAGAAATTTGACCTTAACACAATAAACTTGCTACGTTAGCGTTAGAGAGCGTTAAATAGAAAGTACAGAGGAAAATGACTTGCTAGCACAGCCGGTCGGGCTACATTTTAGCTAGCTAGCTAGCTAACCGTAGTAAGAGTGTTGTTTTTCTGGCGTTACCCTGCAAATACTGTTAGTGGTAGTTTGTCGTCTTTTATTAACCCTTCCGTTGTTACGTTGTGGACTCATGGACTTACAACTATGTTCAACAGGGTTATGAGAGAACGCTAGCATTAGCTGGCTACCTGGAGGTTGCTCAAGAAACAAGCCACGGCCAGCGATAACTCCGGCTAGCCGACAGTTTTAGCATTCCTGTTTCCACTTTAGTTAACTTGAGTCTTTTGGGGGTTTTTTCGTGTCGTATGTGTGGCAGAGGTTAACGTTACTCCATAGAATTATGGCGCCTCGCGTACAGCTGGAGAAAGCGGCTTGGCGTTGGGTGGAAACTGTGAAACCAGAAGAAATCAGGCAGGAGCATATAGAGCTAGCATATCGAATCAACCTCCCGGCCTGCAAAAGAGGTGCCTGCAGGTACAGTATCAACATTTCTAAACAATGTTTGTTGTGATAGCGCATGTTAGTGAAAATACCCCATTTGTTGAACTACATTATATTCAGATTAGTTAAAGGCTTAATGGTCGGCTGTTCCCTCGCTTGCGGACAAGCATCAAGTCTGTGGAGCAGTTTTATAGACTGTAGGAAAGCTAATGAAGACCCACTCTCGAATTTGACATTGCACAACTTAGCTCAGCCTAGCACACAGACACTTTGCTAGTGTCTTGTTAAGGTCCGCACTGTTTGCTATGGTTGCGCTACAAAAACCATTATTGGTCTCACCCCGTGGCCCCTACCTGGATACAAATATATCTATATTATTGCTAATATATGTGTAATATATCTATATCGTGGCTAAAGCGCTTCTGGATGGATGCAAACTGCATTTCGTTGCCTTGTACCTGTGACATGTGCAATGACAATAAAGTTGAATTCTATTCTAAATGTGTGGGTGGCTGTGTTTGTCAGCTGTGCGTTGTTTAAGAGCAATGTAGCCAAAGTGTGAACCAGTAAAGTTAATAGTATTCATTTGCTTTTCCAGGAGGAACTGCAAAGGGAATCCCAACTGCCTGGTTGGTATTGGTGAACAGGCATGGCTTGGAGAAATTGATGAAAGTGCTTTTCACAGTATCGATGACCCAAATTCAGAACGTCGAGAAAAGGTACTGCAAATGATTTTCTCACATGGCCTTTTTTTGGCTGCCTTGCTTGATGATTGACAGTCCAAGTCCTGGCCACATGTAGAAACAGTATATGTAAAGATAAGGTTATGTCTCTCTGTCTGTCTCTGCCCCTTTCTAGAACACATTTGTTGGGTTGACCAACCTTGGTGCAACATGTTACGTCAACACATTTCTGCAAGTATGGTTCCACAACCTGGAGCTGCGTAGGAGTCTCTATCAGTGCCAAAATTCAAGAGCAGAGGAACATGACACTGAGTCTGGTATAAGTCAAAACTAAATCCTGGGCTGCTTCTGTGTTTTTATTTGTTTTCCAAGTAAACTCGGCAGGTTTTAGCCAGATTTGGAAAGGTGTTGTTGCTTGTTGTACATATAAATAACATAGTACACACGTCGGTATGCAGTAGTTGGCACTTGTTCTTGTGCTTTCATAGATTCCTACTGATACTGGTGGCTGTAGCTCAGGTGGTAGAGCAGGCAGGTCACCTACTAACTGGAAGGTTGGTGGTTCGATCGATCCCAGTCTGTTCCAGTCTGCATGCCAAATATCCTTGGGCGAGATACTACCCCCATGTTGTTCTCCGATGCGTCCATCGGAGTATTAATGTTGTGCGAACGTTAGTTAGAAAGCACTTAGTAACCTATTAGGGAAAAGTGCTTGTGTGATTGGGTGAATGAACAAGTTGTGTAAAGCACTTTGAGTGCTCAGAGTAGAAAAATGCTGTATAAGAACCAGTCCATTTCCCATACTGGTTCCTACCCAAAGTACAAACACAGGGTTGGTTGTTAGATTCTAAATTGGCCGTGTGTGTGATGCAAAAGTGTCCAGAATCAAGCTGTTTGTGAATGTATGAGTAAATGTAACTTTTCTTGTAAAGCACCTGGGTCTTCTACCAATCCCAGTGTTGGAGGATCAATCCCTGGTCCTGCAGTCCTGGTTTCTCTGGTCTGTGTGGTCTGTATCTCGGTCCTTGGGCGAGATACTGAACCCTGAGTTGCCCCAGTTGCACCTCGCGGTGTGAGTGTGTGACAAAAAGACTGATCATTACATGCACCATCACTTCACGGAACAACCAAAACGGAGGAGAATACAGTCATCTCACTCACATTCAGTCTGATGGATGCATTGGAGAGCAGCTTGGGGTATTTGGCAAGCGCACAGCAAAATTCAAACTTTCTTGTGTGAAATGTGAAAGGCCCAATGCTCTGCTGGACTAGTACTCATTTCTACTGTTTTGAATGTATTTTCAAGTAACTGACATAATTTGCTTAAAGCAAAAGTTGACTTTTTATGTTAGCTACTGTGACAGTGCATATACAGTATACTGTGAAGGCTTATCCTCTGTCTATTTCAGATTACGAGCCCCAGTCCATCTGTGAGCATCTACAGTATCTGTTCGCTCTCCTGCAGAATAGCAACAGAAAGTACATCGACCCTTCAGGGCTAGTGAAAGCACTTGGTCTGGACACAGGACAGCAACAGGTACATTCAGTCCCATTTATCTATGTGTCCAAGGAGCCAGGCAAAATGATCTCACAATATCTTTTGAGACAATCTGAAGTTCTTTGTTGCACACTGCTTTTGTTTCAGTCCAGTCTTTGTCCCTGAACATTTTCAAAGGAATGTTTGTTAAGCCACTAAACACTGATCTGTGAATCACTCGAGCATTAAAAAGCACACGTAACTTACAGGATGAATCGCTGTTCTGTACACATAACAGAAACTTGGCAAAACTGTATTTTTAGCCATTTTGTTACTAGAAGCCACAGTTGGTTCCCATAAGAGGCATGTACAAATTACATTATAATTGAATAATATCAACACTTAGCAGTAAATCAGGAAGAAAAACCCAGATATAGTCAATTATTGTGCTGTACTTTATGTTTTTAGGTGTTTGGGGTTTTTTAAGGTTTTTTGTTTTCAAGGTAAGTCACCTCGAGAACTGTGGGCTGTATTACAAAGTCAGGTCAACCAGTGTGCGGCCTGGATTAACTCCCTAACACTGCCAAACTGGATAAACAGTCAAATGAAGCTAGTTATCAGCTAGTTAACCGAAGGTTTCCCCTGTGTGTGGCGTTGACATCATGTGACCAATCTAAAACAGCTACTTCATGGGTCATTGGAGGCTTCCTCCACAGAAAATGTGTCACCTACTCCAGTCAGACATTTTCAGAGAACCGAGGTCACAAAATACAATACTGCTGCAACAAAGCCCGTGCAATTAATGCTGCAGAAAGTGGCTGTTCTGTTGATTTAGCAGACAAAATGGTCAGATAAACATTTTAATTCCAGTGAACTAGTTCATGGCCGAGTGTGTATTTTGGTGCTGCTGTTGGCTGCTCATGGCTGCACATCTGAGCTCCACACTTTAAACTGGATCCATTCAAACATTAAAGCGCACTGTTCCATAGATGTGGCCATCGCGTTGGTTTGTTGCAGGTCAAAGTGAAATGAATTTTACTCGTTGAACATTCTTAGTGGGTGTTCTGTGTTTCAGTAGCTGCAGCTCTAGCAGTGCAAAAACGACGAGCAGCCGATTACAAACACGTATACAAATGACACTCAGAGAAAATTTGCCTAAGAGTTGAGAATGTGTTGAAGAATAAAGGTGCTCATAGCAAATATTGGCTTTCAAGCTTGTTAGGAACGTGCACACACTCTGCTTTTTGTCCTACTGACTTCAGAGCCTTTATTTTCAGGATGCCCAGGAGTTCTCGAAGCTGTTCCTGTCCCTGCTGGAGGACACACTGTCCAAACAGAAGAACCCGAACCTGCGGAACGTCATTCAGCAGCAGTTCTGTGGACAGTTCTCCTATGTTACTGTGTAAGGCTTCTTATTACTTACACTTGTTTCAATAGAGTACTGCTGTGTGTGGATTTGTTTTTCACATGTGACATAGTACTAACACGTGTAAATGCTCACCTCAGAGCTCTGCTGTCAAAGCCTGACGCAGATGGAGCTCTGTCTGTGAAGCTGAAGCTCTAAGTGCTTAACGTTTGGAGAACATGTTCTTAGAACATGTTTAGCGTCAGTACAGAACATTACATCACGTTACATTGGTTGGTAGAAACTCAGCATACATACACTTCTTTGCTGAAGATTAAGTTTTCCATCAGTCTGTATCCCTGCTAACCCTTACAGAACTGTAGTTTGAACCCCAACTGTGAGTGAGTTGTTGGGCCTTGGCTCATAAGAACTGTATACAATGGCTTTTCTGACTTTGACACAAAACTACACAGTGATTTGGACACGGCACATTTGTGTGTCAGGCTGGTTCCTGTCAGAATGCAGTGATGAGGAAGACAGGAAGGTCTCCTGTTCCACACAGATGTGCTGCTTGTTTATGTTTACAGTTCTTGGAAAATAGTTCTTTATCTTATGTTTCTGCCGTTTGCTACATAGGAGGGGTTTCACAGGTGTGGCTTAGTGTGTGTGCATATTTATTTCATATTAGAGTTAGCATTTGGACTGCAACATGAATCATTCAAATGTGCTGAGTAGGGATGGGGATTGATAAGATTTTCACGATTCCGATTCCATTTTCGATTCTGTTTAACGATTCGATTCTTTATCGATTCTCTTTAAAAAAGGAGAACACTTGGAACTGTGTTTTATATCTTCTCTTTGAACAAGATAGAAATTTAGGAGTAACATGGCCTTACAAACCCAACACTGAGAGCTTCAGAGATCCAGCCTACGGCTCTTCAATGGGGTGTCACAGGGTCCCCAGGAAAAAATATTGTAAATGTAAAATAATAAAATAAATATTCTTCTGTAGCAATAACAAAGTATAACATAAATTATTCTGTAACAATTACACAAGAATATCCAGTAATGTCCCTGCCTACAATTAAACACATTCACTTACTGAAAATCATCTGCTGTGGCAAACGGGTGCAAGCCTTTGACCACAAACTGAGTCACTGCTCGGTGACATTCGTCTATCCTGGCCTGAAAGGAGACGCTGCCGGCAGACTGCAGCGAGAGCTGCCAGCATCTGAGCCAGACTCTGTCTCTCTCATCATGGTCACTAAATGCACAGTAATGGCAGGTTTGTAATAAGGCAGATCGCGCTAACATAATATGCACTGTTGTTGATTATTTACCTGCCGCATTAACGGGAGAGGACGTGCAAACGTTACCGCTGCTGCTCGGTTGAGATTCACGAGTCCGGAGCGAATTAAAAACACGACATTCATTTAAGGTCATCGTGTGTTTTGTGAGCAAATGCTTTTGCATATTCGTAGTGTTTCCTCCCTTTGATGAAATATCTACTTTGCAAGTATTGCAAGTTGCCCTGTTGTCATCCGTTCTCGTAAAGTGTAACCAAACTTTTGAGCGTTTGAGCCGCCATGTTTCCTGCCAGGTAAATGACGCTCCGCAACGTGGTGACGTCATTCGGGGCGACTGGAATCGATAAGGGAATCGTTTTTAAAAATGGCAAACAATTCCAAGGAATTGAAACAGTGGGAACCGGTTCTTGTTGAGAACCGGGTTTCGATACCCATCCCTAGTGCTCAGCAGTTTTATGGTTTTGGTTTGAAGAAGAATGGGATGCTTAGTAAGTATTTAAAAAAAACTGAAAAACTTCAGGACTTTCCCCCCAAACTTTAAAACATTCATCTCAAAAATGACCCAGCTGGCGTTTTTGAGAGTGCATAAAGCAGAGGTGGAAATCTGTTGTTTTGGCTGTTCATCAGGTGTAACCAGTGTGGACGATCATCTGCTCTTCCATCGCGGTTTTACGAGCTAGAGCTGAACATCCAGGGCCACAAGAGCCTGACTGAGTGTGTCACCGAGTTCTTAAAGGTATCTGTCATTCAGCTACACGCAGTTTGTAGATGACATTAGTGAATTAGTTTATTTCAAATCAGAATCAGTCACATGTTAGCATATATTAGATCTGTCCAGTTTGAATTGAATTGCCTTTTAAATGCTCTGACTTTATTTTCCTTGCTCCTCACTCTGCAGGAGGAGAAGCTGGATGGGGAAAACCGCTACTTCTGTGAGACGTGTCAGAGTAAGCAGAATGCCACCCGAAGGATCAAGCTGCACAGCCTTCCTCCAACCCTCAACCTGCAGCTCATGCGCTTTGTCTTCGATAGGTCAGCCATCACTCTGCATTTCTCTGATCTGTAATTTTTATGGTGGTTTCATTTAAATGGGGGCAGGATATCAACTAAATATTAATATTACATAAAAGTAATCAATTGATTTGGATGTCATTGAATGAATTAAGTACTTAATCTCCTACAACCCAGCTAGAATAGAAGGCAGCAAAGAAGTGGGTAAAGAGAAGCACGGTCGTGGAGTGCACTCGCCAGCCTAAAGAACTCAGTCCTATAGACGATCTGTGATCTGAAGCTTTGAGTTGACAAGGGGCAGCCAAGAAACCTAAAGGATTTAGAGTTTCTATAAAGAGAAGGCTGAGGAAAATGTTTGTGTGCTGCTCACTCATTTTGGATCGCAACAAATGAAAACTTAAGTTTGGTAGATCCTGATCACATTATGCTTTAACAAGTAGGATTATCCATGAAATGCTGAACACAGTTTCACAGGCCGGCCCACTCTTCCACGTTACATCTGTTATGTGTTTTAAACCAAGATGGCACTCACTCATCTTGAGACTTCAGAGTCGAATGGATGATGCTGGAGTAGCTGTGTTCACCTTTTGTACTGTCTCAACTAGAGCTGGGCGATATGAGATTTTTTCATATCACGATATGTTTTTTTCATTTCAGGCGATAACGATATCTATCACGATATAAGCCAAATAACTATATTTGTAAGATTTAAATGTGCCGTTGCTCACAAGTAAAATGTGAAATAATCAGCAGCTTGTTTTTATTTAAATATTTATTTCCCATAATAAGTTCAACAGGGTAGATGTACTTAAGGAACATGAGACTTTTTCAGATAAATAAAGGCAAATATTGCAAACTACACAAAAGGCAGCCGCTAAAGCGTTTAAGTTTCAAAATAGAACAAACGAAACAGACTAAACTGTCAATTCCACTTAGAAACAAAATATTAATTCTAAAAATAAATCTTAGTTTGTTTTACAGAAGAACAGACAAAACTGACTAACTTTTGTCAATATCAAATAAACTGAGAACTAAAAGGAAATTCTCAATCTCTCCTTGTTGTATAGCTGAGCTTTTCAAACAGTTTTAACAGTTACTTTAGTCTGACAAAAGCCGAATGAAGAATTAGCGCTTCCAGTCAGAGACTGAGGCTACGTCCACACGTACACGGGTATTTTTGAAAACGGAGATTTTCCGTTTTCGTTTTAAAAAATAATCCCGTCCACACATAAAGGCAGAAATGAAGGAAAACGCTGCTATGAACATGCCAAAGCAGCAGGTGGCGCTAGATTCCTAACCGTGCAGAAATGTTGGCCAATCAGAAGTCTAGAAGCCTCGGTGGGAAAAAGTAAACAAAGCTGGGGCATAGAAGCAGAACCGAGTCGTATGTGTGGAGGGACAGTAACTGTGTGTATATGTAAGCATTTAAACACTGCAGAGAGTAGAATTAACAGTATTGTAGAAATTCATTTCACCGAAACAATAACGTGGCGCACAGTGTGACGCATGCACCAGTTTATTGTATTTCCAGACTTGCTTTCGGCACAATTTACAGTGCACGCTACTCTGTTTTTTGTCAGACTTGAAATAGCCGAAATACCTTCACACTACGGAACTTCTATGGCTCTTCCGTTCGACAATCTCTCCGGCGTTGGAACCATCATCTGTTTTCTCTTCGGTCACGCTCGGTTGATTTTTCTAGTCGGCACACTCATTTCCTCCATTACCCGCTGGCTGCTTCCCAAACAAACACACGTGCGGCTTGGCACTTGTGCTGTACGTAACAAGTCACGCGACGTGACGCTGCGGCTGTGATTGGTTCGGCTCTGCGCTACTTAATTTGGATTGGCTGACCTTTTTTTTAATTTTTTTATTTTTGAGGACAAGAGCGGCGAGGTCTATCGCGATAGCTTAATTTCTCTATCGAGTAAAAGTTATATCACGATACATATCGTTATCGTTCTATCGCCCAGCTCTAGTCTCAACTAAAATACATAGCAGTATTAAAATTAATCTTTTTTTTAAATCTCTTAAAGTCACTTTTTTAAGGAAACTAGCTGGAATTAATTAATTAAACTATTTATGTCATTGGTTTCTTCTGCCTTGAGGTCAGACATGTGTTTTCTCCTCCAGACAAACAGGCCACAAGAAGAAGCTCAACTCTTTCATCAGCTTTCCAGAGCAGTTGGACATGGGGCCTTTCCTAGAAGAAAAGCAAGGTATGAGCAGTTTCTCCGTGTGCCACAGAAAGTAGCCGCACTGATTCAACAGCTTGCACTGGCTTGTGGCAGCTATACAACAGGAATGTGGTCCAGCTTATAGATACAACTGTGTCTTGAGGGATTCAGTTACACGTTGACAGCTACATTAGTTCACACCTAGTCATAGCATAGCTCAAATGTGGATTGCACCTATGTATTTGAGGTACCTAAATAAATACATCATCTGTTGTCTGCCAGTTGTTGCACTTTAACAAAGTGACATGTGAAAAAGTTCACTTGCAGCCTGTCTCTAAAGTGGCCCCAGACTCATTGTGTATGTAGACACTGGTAAACTAAAGGGGCCCAGCACAGACCATCTCTGAATCTGGGCTGAGTGATTACATCTCCTGTATGGTTGAGGACGGTCTTACTACCCAGTAACATGAGTTATAATGTTATGTCTCCGTCTCGCCAGATGAGAAATGTGTCTATGAACTGAGCGCAGTGCTGATTCATCGGGGAATCAGTGCCTACTCCGGCCACTACATCGCCCACGTGAAAGATGCTCGTACTGGCGACTGGTACAAATTCAACGATGAGGAAATTGAAAAGATGGAAGGCAAAAAGCTACAGCTTGGTATTGAGGAGGACATTGGTACGTAGTAAGTAGCATGGAAATGGGGGCACTTCAGTAGTACCTTTGTGAAATCCCCATGTAACGTTGTGTTATTGTTGCCAAATATTATTTCTAATGTATAATGTTCTTCCATCCGTCCATTTTCTTCTGCTTACCTGGGTCTGGGCAGAGAAGCCCAGACCTAACCACCTTCTCCAGCTTGTCTGGGGGAGCACCGTGGCATTCCTCGGTAAGCGATTATATCTTACCGAGATTATATATATATATATAAGAGATGATATCTCTCCAGCGTGTCCTGGATCTGCCTCGTGGTCTCCTCCCAGTGGGACATGTCTGAAACACTTCACACAGGAGGCATCCTTTTGGTGTGGAGCAGTAGCTGCTCTACTCTGAGCCCTTTTGGATGGCCAAACTCCTGACTCTGTCCCTAAGGGAGAGGCCAGACACCCTTCAGAGGAAGCTCATTTCTGCTTTTTGTATCCACAATCTCGTTCTTCCAGCCACAGCTCATGACCACAGCTGAGGGTAGGGACATAGATCGACCTTTTACACTCAGCTCTCTCTTTATTGTGACGAGCCAGTACAGCATCTGCATCACTGCAGCTGCAGCACCAGTCTGTCGATCTCCCACTCCTCTCTCCCTGTACTTGTGAACAAGACCGCGCGATACTTAAACTCCTCCACTTGGGGCAGCAACTCATGTCTGACACAGAGTGGGCACTCCACCCTTTTGAGGAGCCTCTATCAATCTTGGAGGTGCCGATTCTCATTCCCGCCGCTTCACACTCGGCTGTGAGCCGCTCCAGTGCGAGCCAGAGGCCATTATGAAAAAAATCCTTGACAAATATTTTTAGTGCTGTCAGCGTTAATGTGACTAACGCAGTTAACAGTTAACCCAACCCATCTGGAGCGCAGACTGAGTCAAAATCCCTGAAAAGTCTCTGTCAACGCATTTCAGACAGTTGGTCCAAAGTTTGTTCATTCTGCGCTCCAGATGGGTTGAGCGCGTTAAAAACTTTAATCATGATGACGGCATTAACGCTGACAGCCCTAACTTTGGAGGGAAATTAGTTTGTCCAGGTGTGGACTTCTGTCTTTTAGACGCCCAAATCAGTCCGTGCATGATTACATTCAAAAGGTCTGCGCATGCATGAATGTATCACTCATCATCGATTATTGGACTGACGATTGTCGGTTGGAAAGTTTTTACATATCGCCCCACTCTAGTCCAGTGATCTGTGACCAGGAAGATAACAGAACCTGGGATGCTCCTGTGTCCGAGGTTCAACTAGGGGAGGGAGTCTCCTTTCCAGCATCCTGGCATAGACTTGCACGGGAGGCTGAGGAGAATGATCCCCCCTATAGCTGAAGCTTCTGGTCCCCCTTCTTAAAGATGGGAACCACCACGCAGGTCTGCCAATCCAAATGTACCGCCCCTTATCTCCACGCAACATTGTGGAGTTGTCAGCCAAGACAGTCCTATAACATCCAGCGCCTTAAGGAGCTCAGGGTGAACGTCATCCAGCCCAGGAACTCTGTTAAACTTGTTTAACAGTGACCTCGCCCCCGGAGATAGTCAAATCGTCCCTCTCGTCCCCAGACTCTGCTTCCACTACAGAAGACATGTCAGTCGGATTAAAGAGCTCCTCGATGTATTCCTTCCACTGCCCAAGAATATCCTCAGTTGAAGCCAGCAGAGCTCCACCCACTCTATACACAATGTGGGTTGAGCACCACTCCTGAGTCGCCTGATGGTTTCCCAGAAACTCTTCAAAGCAGTCAAAGTGTTTTTTCCATGCCCTCTGCGCCACCCAGTGCCACTGTGCCCAGCCGGGCCCATGGCACTGGCCTCCGGGTACCCCAGGCCTGGCTTCAGGGCGGGGCCCCAGACAGAGTGAGCTGTTCACTAGAGTTGTCACTTATAGGGGTGTATAATGTTCTTTACTATTAAAAATGTAAACACAAGGTTCCTAACAACAGTGGACCAGCTTTTTTGTTTGTTTGTTTGTTTGTTTGTTTGTTTTGCAAATGTATTGTCAATTTTACCACCTGAGGGACGTATACACTTTCTTATAGTTGTTTTTCTTCTTTACTCCACTTGTTTCCTAGCTGAGACGGTAAAATCCCAAACAAAAAAACCAAAGTGCAGTAAAGGCTATCACTGCTCCAGAAATGCATACATGCTGGTGTATAAGGTCCAGCAGGAGGAAAGCTCAGGTCCAATCAGGACTAATGTGGAGGTGCCAGGTGTGTCGATTTTGAATTGATTTTTGCATGACCTCTACAATTGGTAAAAACAAATGGAGACCTCTGGGTGATGCATGTCTGATTGTCTTTTCTCTTTTCTGACCAACAGCCTTTCTTCAGAGGTTGGTAGACCAAGACAACCATAAGTTTGAGGAATGGTGCAGTGAGATGACTGACATGAGAAAACAGAGTGTGGATAAGGGCAAGGCTAAGCATGAAGAGGTGAAGGAGCTCTACAAGCTTTTACCCGCAAGAGACGGTCGGTAAAATCATGCCTTAATCATCCACAGTCCACTTAACAGAAACACTTAGAGTGTGCACATGTTTGTTACAGTTCAAAGTATTCTTACATGCACACAGTGTAAACTCTACTTCGTCAGGCTGTTGAGGTATATTATTGGCTCCTCGAGCATCTTCATCCTCTGAAACAACACGATGGAGTCACAAAAAACCATACCACCTTTAGTCTCTGGTGCCACTGTTGGACATATTCCAGCTCTACTGTGTCAGACTGCAGCTGTCAGTATTAGTCTTTATGTTCTGTGTCTATTGCGTAGAAGGTCAACAAAGAAACTCAAGCAGGTGGAGAACTTGTGCTGTGCTGCTAAACAAGGTTTGCTCTTGATAGCTGCAGTCCAAGGCAGTGGAACTGCCTGATTATTTTTGCATCCTTGTTACACAGTGCATGTGACGTGTGAATAATTATTTATGCGTACATGCACACACACAAACACGGCCATGTCAGGCCACGAATAGGATGTGATTTGTTGATCTCACAGTTATTAGTGCAACAGATTCCCTCCCTGTACTGTTAAGACACACATGTCTTGGGATATAGCAATGGGTGGTCTGGACGTTGGCATGCTTTATGCGATGGAGCCAATGCAGCGGGCTGTGATCCAAACACAGTGTGAAAGGGTGGCCCAGGAGGTAATAACAGAGTCAACCACCCACCAGCTTGTCAGCACTCCTTTTCAGTCGTGCTGTCCCAGGGTTCCTACTCTGACAGCTTCTGGCTGATTTAACCGGGCGGTCCCACCCCCTCCCCACCCTCAGGAGCAAAACTGCCTACGGCGCTCTATTTGAGGTGTCAGTCTGCAGAATAAAAGGGAAGGAAAAGTTAGGAGTGTGGAGCAGGGGCTTCCCACAGAGAGCCTTCTTCCCCTGCACAAATGCCACCTGGCACCGCTCTGTCCACTGGACCAGATCTGTGGCATCCTTTCGGGTGAGACTGGGGGCTGGTCTGGTCCGTGAAGTTCAGCACGAACCAGCAGTTGTAATCAGCCAGGAACCGTCTCACCTCTTTTTAGGTCTTGTGACATGGTCAGGATGCGACAGTTGTTGTTTTCGCACCTGTGGGTACAACTGCACACCTCCCAAGTGGTTACCCCAGATACTGTACCTTCTTCCATTCAACTTCAAAACTTCTTCGGGTTGCTGGTGAGCCCCGCCTGCCTCAAGTACTCCAGGACTGTGGGCACCTGCTGTACATGCTCCCCCCAGGTGTCACTATGGATGTTAATGTCATTCGCATAGGCAGAATATGCAGCGAGCGGTCCATGAGACATTGGAAGAAGCCTGGCCTCCAAACAAGCCGAATGGAAGTGTGACAAACTGGCCCAGGAGCTTGTTGAGCCGGGGCATGGGATAAGCGTGCGACTCTTCTATCACTCCTATCTTCAGCATTTCAGTTAATTCCTTCTGAACAATTTAACTGTTATGTTCAGGCAGCCTGTAGGGTTATGAACACACCTTCACACCAGGGCACGTTACAGAATAGTGCTCTATGAAACTGGCATATCTGGGCATGGGGGAGAATATATCTGCAAAACACTGTTGCAATGAAAAACACATCCGCTATCTGATCATCACAATGGAGGGAGGAGGTAATGGTGGAAATTGGCATCTCCGGCTCCAGGGCTGGCAAAACAGAACATCTCCCCCACCTCTCCCTGGGCACTGTTGACGAACGTCTCCTGGTCGCCCGCACCTGCGACATTCCTGCCCCGATGTACGTGCAGCTCCCGGTGAGTGGGGTCCAGTGTCTGTAGCCGCTGAGACCAATAAAGAAACAGCAGAGAGAGACGGGGTATTCTGTGCAGGCAGTGGTGACCACAGTGGTGTTATCTCCCGGAGCCACCTCCTTGGCACTGGATCCTGACGATGTCCTGCCACCTGTTGTGGCTCCCTAACCGATTGTCTCGCCCGTTACCACGATGTTCCAGTTGGCTGGTCGACATCAGTGGACGCACTCCAATGTGTCTGCCAGGAGTAGGGCTGCTCAATTAATCGAATTTTAATCACGATTACGATCTGGGCTTTCAACGATCATTAAAAATGACTGAGCCGATTATTAGCCCCTCCCTCATTTATCCGCGACACCTTAAAGGCCGGTCCGTGAAAATATTGTCGGGCATAAACCGTCCGTGGCGCAAAAAAGGTTGGAGACCGCTGATTAAGAGGACCCGAGGGAAGCTCGGAAAGCTAAGCAGAAGTTATTTGGAGAGTGACTGCCGTTGGTTGAAAAGAGTTAAAAAAAAAAAACTTCAGTGGTGTTGCACACTATGTTATATTATTTTTTTAAAGTCATTGTTAACCCTTTAAAGCCGGTCAGAGCAGCACGCTCCGTTTTGTGTAACTATTGTTAAATCCCTGTAGAACCTGAACCGTGTAAGCTAGCGCAATAATTTGTTTTGCATATGAAACCGGAGGAGTTGTACTTACATCTGATGCCATCAGCTTGTCCTCGGTCACGGTTTCCTTCCACATATAGCTTTGCAAAAATTGCATAAAAAGCGCTTGCAGGAACAAAAACATAATATTCCAGAAACACGCTTTGCCGATCTGATCAGCTGTTCGTAACACTTCCCACAGTGAAATGATGCACCTGCTGTTTTCTTTGCAAATTTGCATCATAGGATTGTTTTTTGTTTTTCCTGCAGTATATAAAAATTGCTGTATCTCCAAAATAAAACTATGAAGACACTCAAAATAAATTTCCTGTTGTTGTAAACTATTTTTTGCAACTTTATTGTATTTAAAGTTTTGAGGGATAAACCTCTTAAACTTCTCCAAGTAGAAATATATGTAAACAAAAGCGATTTTCAATTTTTTTTGTAGTTTATTGCACTTTTTTGCAATTTATGTAATTACTATGGACTTAATGCATACATATTATTAAAATATGGGCTATAACAGTTGTATTGATGTATAGCAACTTGAAATGCTCCCACAAATGGCACTACAGCATGTAAAAAAATAATATAAGCTCTGGTGGACTTGGTTCTATGGTAGGTCTTAAAGGGTTAAATAAATATCGTCAAATAATCGTGATCTCAATTTCAGTGAAAATAATCGTGATTATCATTTTTGCCATAATCGAGCAGCCCTAGCCAGGAGCCCCTCCATGAACTGCTCAAGCACAGTCCAACTGCCTAGCTTGCCAAGTCGTGCAGCCACCTGGAATAGGCCGGTTCCTCCGGCCACATTAGCGCCTTCCGGAAGCATCAATGGTGGTCCTCTGGGAAGAGCCACAGCCAATCCACTATTGCTCATTGGACGTCTTAGAAGCTGACTTTCGCCGCTGCGGATAGGCTGAGAGCCAAGGCTTGGGCTTTCCCAAAAGGAGTGACAGCAGCCGCAGGACCCACTCCACCTCGGGCTACTAACACACCTCCACTGTGACTCAACAAACCAGAACGCCTGGGGGTCACCCCCCTCCCTGATCCAGTAGAGTCCCACCGGAGCCAGGGGGAGCAGCAGCGGTGCCAAAGGAGGCAGGCCAAGCAGCTAGCCTCTGCAGAAACTGCGTCCAGGATTGGTAAATGGTAAATGGCCTGCATTTGTATAGCGCTTTCTCTAGTCCCCCCTAGGGAGGACTAGGCAACCTTCCGATTACAAGGCGAACTCCCAACTCTTGAACCACGATTCAGCCTGGTCTTGCAGCTTCTCCGTTTGCATCTGCCACATCACCACTTGCTCTTGCTGCAACGTTGCTAGGTCCACCACCGTCTGCACCAGTAATAGGACTGGGTGTGCAGGCTGTGTTCCCACATGCCTGCCTGGGTTTTGGCACCACTGAGACACATGTGTTCTGGGACCCCAGCATCACACACATACAGTCAGGTTTACAGGCCAGTGATCATTTATTTGCAAAGGTGATCTCTGGTGATCTCTTGCAACTTTCCAGCTGCAACGGTGCCAGCCTGCCTTCCCTGGCACTGTGCCTCTGAGCCTGTCGGTTTTTGGTTTTGTTTGTTTACGAAACTGAAAGAGTAATTTTGCATGTGTAACATGATAATGTTAACACATGTATGTCTGGGATAAGGTACAGGGAACCTGCTGTTACCACAATAGAAGCCTGGATTTTTCTCCTTATGGTTGTGTCCCTCTGCTTTCTCTGTGTACAGGTGAGCCGTATGAGTTTATCCCCCTTGACTGGCTTAAGAAGTGGCTTGATGACTCCACTGCCACTAAAGAAATTGACAGCTCCCGCTTCTTGTGTTCTCATGACAAACTTCACCCAGACAAAGTGGGAGACTCCAGGAAGGTTTCCATGCAAGCTGCACAACTCCTGTATGAACGCTATGGTGGAGGGCCTAGACTGAATGGTTAGACTTTTCAAATCATGAGCTTCTGCACCCGTCATAGTTTCATTTCTTCAAGTTACACATCCATCGTTGTCATATTTAACCATGTCAGACTAATGACAAAGTGAACTAAGAGTTTCAAATTACACTCAAAATGATCTTGTTTCAGCACAAACTGTGTCATTGCAACACATTTACCACTGGTAAGGATGACAAGTGCAGACAGCTGTCAGATTCACCTGTTCACTTTGAAAAAGGTTTATTAAATGTGTTTTAACAGTTTTTGATAGGGTGTGCCTGAGAATGCAGCAAACCGATAACATTTGTTTAAAAAAGTTTGTTAGAATAGAATTCAACTTTATTGTCATTGCACATGCACAGGTACAGGGCAACGAAATGCAGTTTGCATCCATCCAGAAGTGCTTTAGTGATATAGATATATTACAATATATATTAGCAATAATATAGATATGTGAGTATATTACAGAAATGGGTCTATTATGGTATGTTATAATGTACACGGTATGAAGTATGTTGTGAATATTCTATAACTAAGTATGTACAGGCTGTAGTGAGTACAAGCTATGTACAGGCTATGAACAGGATATAAATATGAAAAACTATACAGAATATGAAATAAATAACTTTACAGAATCTGAGATATACAGCTATACAGAAATGGGAACTATGCAAGTTGTAAACAGTTGTAGGATTAAATATCATTGAATGTGCAGAATGATTATTTACACAGAGCTATACAGTAGTGCAGTTATTGCAGAGGTCAGTAACCTCACGAGTATGCTAGAATATGAAAATACTGCAGATTAGCTCTGTCTATAGTGTATGTTCCGTACAACAGTATAGGTCACTTTGTGTGTTTGTTTAGAGTCGTCTTTGTGCAGAGAGTGTGTTAGCCAACGATGCAGAGTGCTTCGGCTGAAGAACCAGCTCAGTGAAGATTACAAGGAAATCTCAAACCTGGTGAAGCGCACATTCAGGTAAGCACACTCTGGCTAAGCGTAGGTTGGCGAATCAATGTCCTGACTTAAGTCCATATAAAAGTACATTTTATTGCACTGTGTATCAGTGGTGCAGGTTTCTGGGTAGGCAAAGCATCTCTGCGGAGCTGGAGGCAACTGGCTTTGGAACAGCTGGAGGAGGATGAACATGAAACCGCACACAACAACAGCCAGACCAATGGACAGGGACCACACACCAACAACAGTAAAGGTTCCAATAACCCTTACAATTGTATTTTTTCTTCTGCCCTCCACTTCCATTATTGTGTTTTTGTACCTGTCAGCCAAGCTGAAAATAACAGACATTTACTGTGTTTCATTCAGTCATCATTTGCAGATTTGCTGCACATAATATTCCTCATATTAATTACATAATAAGTATTGATTTTGACCTGATTCTGATGCTTGTCCTGTTTTTGTTTTCCCTAAAGAGACCTCCCCAGGGTTGTTGAGGCATTCTTTTGTTTACTTGTTCATAAAATCTTTTTCAAGTGGCCAGAAAAGCCAATAACATTCATAGATTTTTGTTCACAACTGTAGACAGACTCTTGAATATACTCAAAGGCCATTTTATTAGGTACATCTGTTCAGCTGCTTGTTGACACAAATGTGTAATCAGCCAGTTCCTTGGCAGACACTCGTGGATTTAGCCATGTGGACGTGGCCGAGACAACCTGCTGACGTGCAAACCAAACATCAGAATGAGGGAGAAAGATGAATTTACTTTGAGCGTGGCATGTGCACAGGGGCTAGCCACGCTGTTCTGAGTATTTCAGAAAAAGAGAAGCTTTTATTGTAACCAGCAAAGTGTCCAGTGACTATGTGTGTGCACCAGTCATGCTTTGCATGTGCAGCCACGTTTGGCATCTGCGACCATGGTTTTGGATATGAACATTACCTGTTTGTTTGCAGAGTTCAGCTCAGAGCTGTCGGAGTGCACTGAGGATGAGATGAAGACTTTTAATGAAGATATCGCCTGCAGTCACGGTATTTGCCACCATCAGCAGTAATTATTAGATATGCAGATGTTTTAAACACTTTAAAAACAAAACAACGTTCGCTGTTATGGCTGTGCTAACATCCATAATATAATTCTTATGTGCCTACTGTGTAGGGGGTCTGAGTATTCTGGAAACTGAACGGAAGTTGGTGTCGCCTGAAGTTTGGACCAAGTTTCGGGAATACTTCCCCAAAGCCCCAGAATTCACCCAGGACCAAGAGGCCTGTCAGCAGTGCCTGGTTAGTGCACAGCAGTGCGTCACACTGATCCCCTGTGCCGTCACTGCAGCTACATTATGTTTGAAGTATATTTTCTTTAAGCCTGCATCACAATTTGTCAGACACAGTTCATGTTGTGTAGATGGATGGTTCATTAACCTCCTCAGACCCGAACTCTTCCACGGCAGCATTTTAAATTTCTCTTTGATATCTGGGCTGATTGGGACCTGATGAATGTAAAAACAAAGAATTACCTGATTTTTGTTTCTAAAAAATGAGAGCCACATATGAGGCTATTCATGTAAAATTTCAACAGAACAGTAGCAGTTTAACGTCCTCGTAAGTGGATATCAGGCCCTTGCAGAGCAAACTTGAGCATGTTGGTCTAAATAACCCAAAATGTGACGTCCACATATACGCAGGTCCTAGGAGGTTACACATGAACATTTGTTTACAGTAAATGAAATGGTTTGGTGTTACTAATCCACACAGCTCCAGATGAAACTGGCATTGATGTGACCCTTAAATTAAAATCAGCTGGACAGCCTTCATGATTAATGCACAGAAATACTGATGGTTTCCACCAGTGTATTGGTATTCTATATTCGGCAGCATGGTGGCACAGTGGTTCGAGTCTTTGTGTGTGGAGTTTGCCGGTTCTCCCCGTGTCTCTGTGGGTTCTCTCCGGGTACTCCGGCTTCCTCCCACAGTCCAAAGACGTGGAGTTAGTGGGATAGGTTGAGTGGTAACTCTAACTGTGAGTGCGAGTGGTTGCCTGTCTCTGGGTGTTGGCCCTGCGACAGACTGGTGACCTGTCCAAGGTGTACCCTGCCTCTCACCCCAGGACAGCTGGGATAGGCTCCCCAACAGCCCCTGGAAAAGAATGGATGGATATATTCAATACGTATGATATAATCATATTGAAAAATGAATATGTTGTCCCTCTGATGATAACCACAGCTGACAAACTTCCGTCTGTTAATATTGAGCTACAAATGAATAGAGCTTGGTATCACATTCAATTTCTAGATTTGATTCCATTTAGACTCAGTCAGTCAGAAATATTTCTGATCACTTATCAGTACAGCTTCATATTTTTACATCTACGTATAAACCAAAGCTGACACTGTGAGAGCGTCACAGCAGGCGCCTCTGTGTCAGAGTATCGAGGGTAAAACACAGAAGCAGGAAGCAGATTTGCCTGGCCTTTTATAGCACATAACCTTAAAAATATTCTGCATTCGATCAAAAACTGAAGGAAACCAGGAATCAGCACCTGAACATTAGCTGATGCTGCTGAAGCAGAGCAAAGTTACAGAGGTTTGATTGCAGACACGGGTAAGTGTCTTGCAATTTGTGATCATTTTAAAAAGTTTAGATCTCTTCGTTATTGAACAACAGAAATGAGGCTTTAGTGTGAGAGGTCAGTTTTGAAAAGAAAAAGACAACGGCAGACTGGTGTGTAATAAGCAAGCGAACAATGCAGAAAACAGAGTTGAAACTGGTCTCTGAGCACAGAGCTGTGCAGGAAGTGTGATTTTATCATGGTGGAAACAAAACAGGCAGAGTCATGATGATGTTGTGTAACGGGACGCGCAGTTTCTGTTGCTGCTGGTTTAGTCGGTCTCGCTCAGAGTGATGAAACCTGCAGCGTCAGCTGTCGGCTTTCAGCCCGACGCCGTGTGCCATCCACACTCTGAGTTTACGTCTTTGTGTGGAACTCGTGTACCTGCTCTCATTTACTGTTTCAGCTGTTTGGAGGTTGTTGAAATAGTTTTGTGAGCTTTAAGCTGAGAATCTGGCAAAATACATTTTTATTCACTAATCATTTGAGGATTTAATGAATTGATATCACTTTATTAGTGTGAATGCTTGAAAAGCACAGTGTTGTTCTTCTACATCTGTATTATTGCCACAAAGGCATCCACACTATTGAGTTCCTGTTTCTCTTTATTATTCTGGTTGCTTGCGCACGTTTTACTCCCTCAGCTTTGGTGCTAGTTACACCGTTCAAATTCTGCTCTTTCTGCTATGACTTTTGGTGCTCCGCACTTCTATGCTTTTTGAGATATTGAATTTTTTATGCAATATTTTTTGCCCGTTTCTTCCACATTATCCATGGGGTGACTGATTTTGCTTGCCGGGATGAGCTGTGTTTTAGCTCAGTGAGATGAGCAGCCGTTCTCAGACTGGGAGGCCCGGGTTCAAATCCCGCTTAAGGCAACAATTTTTTCAGTTATCAGTTCAACTTATTTAACTCTTATCCACCCCAGCACCTTTGCCTTCACCCCTTTTCAGCACAAATCCCATCTTTTTCAGGTGTTTTCAGCAGAAATTCTGCTGATTCACCTCTTTTCTGCAGAATTTTTAGCCCTTTTGCCTCTTATCAGCACAACTTCCAACAACTTCTGCTAATTTCAGAAGCATTGTCAGTCTCTCAGTGAGATGAGTAACGGTCTTGAGATCAGAAGGGCCAGGTTCGAATCCTGCTCCTGGCAACATGTGTTTTCACCTCTTTTTAGTACAAATTTCAGCTTCTTTACCCATTTTCAGTAGAATTTTTTTGCTTTTCACCACTTTTCAGCAAAAATTTCTGCTTCTGCACCTTTTTTATAGCAGAATTTTCGGTTTCTTCACCACCATACAACTTTTTGCAACTTTTTTAAAATCTTTTTCAGCTTTTTTCAGCAGACAGCTTCAGCGTTGAGGCATCCACACAGCATTTTCGCAGGAAATGAACATTTTTCTAGTTGTGTGGATGCTTCAAAGGCATCCACAGTTTCTTCAGAAAATGCACTTTCTAGTTCAAACTGAAATACATTTTTAAACCCACCCCTACAAATGAACATGGACCTCTGCACCATTACCAGGCGGTGGTAGATGTGCCATTTGGTCAGCTGAGGAACTGAAAGATTTGTTTTCTCTTTCCAGACGATGGAGCAGGAGGAAAAGGACAATGAGGCCGTCAGTAAGATGATGGCCCTAGACCAGAAGAACCAGCTGCTCAACCTCTTCCATGAGAAAAATCGACCAGCGCTCACCAAATGGCCTCAGGTAAGCCGAGCAGCGCGTACTCAACACCAATCCCTCTTCATATGAGTAATACTGTTTGAATGATGATGACAGAAGGTAAATACAGACGCTGTTTTCTGGTTTGTGTACCCAGGGCACAGATGTGCTTTATGTAGTTCCTCTGTTTTTTGTGGATGAGTGGAGAAAATTTATCAGGTATGTTTGTTTTGACAGTAAAGTGATTATATGATGATACAGTTTGACTGTATGCACCATTCACAGCTGATTTTGAATCCTTGCCATTCTGCAGTTTCACTTTTACTTTCTGTTTTTCTCTCTTCTGTGTGTTTTACACAGGAGACCTACGAAATCCTCCCCCGTGTCCAATGTTAGCAACACGTTGCTGCTCTGTCCACACGGAGGCTTCATGTTCACCTACGACTCGCTCATTAACGGAGAGGCACAACAGTGAGTTCTGCCTACATGTCCCAAAGTTGTCCTGTGTCTTGCTTTTAAATTTGGGTGTGTGTCGTTCTTACCGAGGTGTTCATTGCATTACCTTCCCAGCAGTATATTCATGGCCAAAGTGTGTTGTGGTTTTTCTGTTTGGAAACGTCCGTGAGCTCCACACGATCAGCACTTTGATTGGCAGTCGAGATCAAAGAAGTTTTAGATTGTCTCTGCAGGATGGCCAATTAGAAGTCAGCATGCAGCTAACGAATCATAATGCTTGGTTAATGGCTCAGGCCTTACCCTGCTGCCATTCTTCAGCTGTTGGGCTGTTTGTTTTTCATGCTGTGTTGACAAAAATGATTTTGTTGGTTGTTTCGCACAGTGTAGCTCTGCTGTGGCCAAGCGAATGGGATGTGATCAGCAGACTCTTCATCGTGGACCAGCCAATCTCCATCCACTGCTTGAAACTGACTACACCAAGTGGCTCCACCACCCAGTACACCACTCAACCTGGTAAAAGTCCAAAGTGGGGTGAAGTATGTGGAGAAGAGGGTCGAGCAAATTGAAGAGAAGAATTAAATTCCACTGTAATTTTTCTAATGATCATATAGAGCTGTGGATACTGCATGTGGACAAACATCTGAGGTAGAGCTGGGCGACAGAACGATAACGATATGTATCGCGATATAACTTTTACTCGATAGAGAAATTAAGCTATCGCGATAGACCTCGCCGCTCTTGTCCTCAAAAAAAAAAAAAAAAAGGTCAGCCAATCCAAATTAAGTAGCGCAGAGCCGAACCAATCACAGCCGCAGCGTCACGTCGCGTGACTTGTTACGTACAGCACAAGTGCCAAGCCGCACGTGTGTTTGTTTGGGAAGCAGCCAGCGGGTAATGGAGGAAATGAGTGTGCCGACTAGAAAAATCAACCGAGCGTGACCGAAGAGAAAACAGATGATGGTTCCAATGCCGGAGAGATTGTCGAACGGAAGAGCCATAGAAGTTCCGTAGTGTGAAGGTATTTCGGCTATTTCAAGTCTGACAAAAAACAGAGTAGCTGCACTGTAAATTGTGCCGAAAGCAAGTCTGGAAATACAATAAACTGGTGCATGCGTCACACTGTGCGCCACGTTATTGTTTCGGTGAAATGAATTTCTACAATACTGTTAATTCTACTCTCTGCAGTGTTTAAATGCTTACATATACACACAGTTACTGTCCCTCCACACATACGACTCGGTTCTGCTTCTATGCCCCAGCTTTGTTTACTTTTTCCCACCGAGGCTTCTAGACTTCTGATTGGCCAACATTTCTGCACGGTTAGGAATCTAGCGCCACCTGCTGCTTTGGCATGTTCATAGCAGCGTTTTCCTTCATTTCTTCCTTTATGTGTGGACGGGATTATTTTTTAAAACGAAAACGGAAAATCTCCGTTTTCAAAAATACCCGTGTACGTGTGGACGTAGCCTCAGTCTCTGACTGGAAGCGCTAATTCGTCATTCGGCTTTTGTCAGACTAAAGTAACTGTTAAAACTGTTTGAAAAGCTCAGCTATACAACAAGGAGAGATTGAGAATTTCCTTTTAGTTCTCAGTTTATTTGATATTGACAAAAGTTAGTCAGTTTTGTCTGTTCTTCTGTAAAACAAACTAAGATTTATTTTTAGAATTAATATTTTGTTTCTAAGTGGAATTGACAATTTAGTCTGTTTCGTTTGTTCTATTTTGAAACTTAAACGCTTTAGCGGCTGCCTTTTGTGTAGTTTGCAATATTTGCCTTTATTTATCTGAAAAAGTCTCATGTTCCTTAAGTACATCTACCCTGTTGAACTTATTATGGGAAATAAATATTTAAATAAAAACAAGCTGCTGATTATTTCACATTTTACTTGTGAGCAACGGCACATTTAAATCTTACAAATATAGTTATTTGGCTGATATCGTGATAGATATCGTTATCGCCTGAAATGAAAAAACATATCGTGATATGAAAAAATCTCATATCGCCCAGCTCTAGCCTGAGGTTTTCACAAACTGTGGCTGCGTTACTCCAGATGCCCGATCTTTATCCAAGTTATCACATATTAGGTCACAAAAACGTGCATGAAAATGAGATCATTGAGGCAGTTTCATGTACAGAGTGCACCTCACATCTGGTTCATTCCACAGCACCTTAAATAAGGCAGGGCAGGCTATAATACAGTTTAACCAGCTCATTCAGCTAAAGGACCAGTGAGCACTCGTGGTTGTCTGCCCGTCCAAAAATCACGACCCAAACTGTGCTGAAGGTCACATTGGTTGGTTCGTAGGCACAGTTCACCCGTGAGCCCGATCAGATACTTCATCAGTGATGCTCTGGCTTTTGTCCTCGATTTATTTCAAATGGATGTGTTTGTGTGCAGATCTGTGTTGGGAATGCAGAGAGAGCTTCCTTTTCCAGCAGCAGAGGGACCTCAGAGAGTATACCCAAGCCACCATCTATATACGCAAAGTTATTGAAGACAAAAGAGTAAAGACCTTTTACCTCAAACTTTTCACAGCTGCTGCGCTGACTGTGTCTAACAGCCTCTCCTGTCACATTTATTTACCTGTGCGTAGATGATAAAGGAGGCTGCTCCAGAGCTGAGCGTCAGCAGCTCTGAAGCAGAGGAGGAGAAGGAAGAACATCCCAAACTGGATGGTGAGAAAGACCCCGACTTCAGCCAGGTAACCACACAAGCACCACGCGTCTGCAAGAGAAAGGTCTCAGTAATTACATTCAGTGGCAGGACGTCTCGGCTCAACAACGAGCGATGTCGTCAAAGCTGTCAGCAGAGAAAGGCTACAGCAGGTTCTCTGCACTAACACGACTGAGAAATATGAATGAACCCAGACAAAAATATCTCATTATAGTGCAAGTCTGCTAAGCAGCTACAAGAAATGTCTGAGTAATGATGCTGCTGCTAAATCTAGGAGTTTGTTTTTACAGTCACTTCTGCTGTGACGGCTCTAAAACCTCACGTGACCTTGAAGAAACCCATTTAGTTTGCTAGTCCTTTGCTAGCAGCACGCACAGATGTCCCTGAGTCTTTTGGGGGGGTTTCCCCTAAGACTTGTATCTTTGACTCAAATTCATCATCTGTTACAAATGAAGACTTTGTTTCTTTCAGTCACAGGACGGTGCAAAACGGCTAAAGTTGAGTGACAGCAGTGTGTCCACAGCTGCTGCTGGTGTTGTGACCAACGTGGCCAAACCAGGTGGAATCAGGAGGAGCACCCGACACAGGAAACTCCGAGGAGAGAAAGCGCTCATCGTTTCAGCTAATCAGACTCTGAAAGAGCTGAAAATACAAGTGAGGAATTCAGATTATTGAACGCAAAGTAGTGAGTGGGCCAGTTTGACCAGACTAAATCCACTGTGCCTGTCATTGTCCAGATCATGCACGCCTTCTCTGTGGCTCCATTTGACCAAAATCTCTTCATTGATGGAAAAAGTCTGACAGATGACTCAGCCACACTGGGTAGCCTGGGAATCATCCCGGAGAGCATCATCTGTCTGAAGGTACACATCACAGTTTCCTCATCCTGACACAACAATCGCTAGAACGATAATCTGACGTCTACAGTGGGATCCCGTACGTTTTCCTTTTCCTCCAAATATGTTCTGTTGTTTGGCTGCAGGCTGATGAGCCAATAGCAGATTACGCTGCAATGGATGATGTCTATCAAGGTAAGTAGGCCTGTGTTTGCTTCCACTACAGCTGGATTAAAAGAAGGACTGCTTTCTTAAATTGGCTGTTCCTCTTTGTTCACAGTGAGAATGCCTGAGGAGGGATTTAAAGGTGAGCATGTTTTACTTCAAACATAATAGTGGTGGGTCACAGTGTAGGGCACAGAGCCACTGCAGCTGGGATATGGAGCAGGTGAAGGAAAAAAGTGAAATACGTTAGTTGGAATGACACCAGTAAACTCTTTCTTACTAACAAGCCCAAATGTTGGGAATAGGAACCACATGTGGGCTGTCCCAAGTTCTTTGTGTCTGAAACAGGCTGTATATACGCCCTCTGTCTAATAGCTGCAGGAGAGCCACAGGTAGTGCTGGCTGTAGGTCAGGGGTGGGCAACTCCAGGCCTGGAGCGCCGGTGTCCTGCAGGTTTGAGATCTCACCCTGGGTCAGCACACCTGAAGCACATGATTAGTTCATCACCAGGCCTCTGGAGAACTTCAGGACATGTTGAGGAGGTCAGGGACACGTCTAAAACCTGCAGGACACCGGCCCTCCAGGCCTGGAGTTGGACACCCCTGCACTGACTGGATCCCTGGCTGCTCCAGTCTGCATGCCAAAGTATCCTTGGATACTGAACCAGCTGATCGGAGTATGAATGTGTGTGAATGCATAAGCGCTGCTGCTGTATAACGAGAGACGACGTGTTTGTTTTCTAATGATGAGCGCTGTTACAATCCCAGCCTAACCCAGCGTGTTATTAAAGACAGGCCTACCCGCCTCAGCAGGCAGCCAGTGTCCTTGTTTTCCCAGTCCCATCCACAAGTTGGCAGCAGCAGAAAGCATAAAGTCAAGTCTAATGAGCTTGGAAAGCTCGTTGAAGACGAGAAGCTTCCTCAGAACTGAAGAAGCTTCTCGGATGAGATCTTAAAAACGTCTTTGAGAAACTTAAAGAAGTCCAGACGCTTTTCTCTCCAAGCTCCTTGGACTATGAGGACGTGGACGACTGAGATCCTTCACAGACATAAACCCAAGGACTCACAAACAGCTGGTGTTAGGGCTGTGCAATGTGACCAAACTCTCATATAAGACATTTCTCATCCTGATAACCACACGTCACAAAGTAGTGCTTTCACTGTAAACTCTGTGACCTCGACCTGTGTGAAGTGTTTCCAGCTGGGCGTCGAGTGTGTTGGCCCACGCATGAAGCTAACATGTTTCTTTGTGAGTGTTTATTACACGGCGTGCTGCGGGGGAAAGCCTGTTCTAACGTTTGAGTCTGAGCTTTATTTGGAGCAGCTGACGGCTCTTTCTCGTACTGTCACGTGATTCTTGTGGGGGCGGTAGAAGAGAAAGAAATATTGCCATAAACTGTATTTTGCCACGATGTGTAGTTCATCATATCACTCGTCATACAGACCTGTGACACAGCGTGTGACCGGACAGTGTTTGTATTTCTTTCTAATCACTGTGACCTCCTCTAGGCACCGGGCTGCTCGGCCACTGAGGACAGCTGTTTGTAGCTGTGCTTGAACTGGAACGATGACGGATGGAAAGTTTAAAAAAGCTTGAATATGTTGTGTCCATATAAATAAGCTCTTAAATTTGTTCTGTACTTTGTTTTTCTACCTTTTGAGTAGGCTTTCTTTGATAAAACTGTGACTATCTTGCAAAGTTCCTCTACATGAGGTTGTCTGGCCTGTGATACGAACGTTTGTAAAGAAAGCAGGTTGGAGACGCTGCACTCTGAGACCTGGCTTCAGCTCAGATCTGCTGTGGGTCAAGAAAATGTTTTATTTTTCAATCTTTTAAATTATGACAGAAGACAAATTGAAGATGATGCTCTTTCTTTCTGTTGTGTGTAAGCTTATCTTGTAACTGCAGCGTTTTCAGGTTTGTCAGAAGAATGCACTAGTTACTGTTAATTATTGCAAATATACTGGCTCATAAATCTTAGAACATGTATTACCTCCACACAGTCATTTTATATATACATATATAAATGTATATGTATGTGTATATATAAGCATATGTGTGTGTTTGTACACACACACTCGATGTGGCATTTGCAGTTACATAGCTACAAAGTATGGAAATCATACGCTGGAGAGAATGAAATGGTGAGAAACAAATGTAAGCAGTGACACGTTGTCTTCTTTTCACTGTTATTTCTTATAAACAATAAAGTTATTTTCAAAGCACCCTGCCTTCATAATGTTGAGTTCATTCAGGGCCTGACACGTCTGTGTCAGTTCATGGGATACTTGCTGATCAGTGTTCACTAACAGCCAATGAATGAACTTGCTCCAGGTTGCAGCAGCAGGTCTGCGATCATATCGTCCTGTTCCGAGATGGTCTGTTGTTACCTGGCTGGACTGCATCCCTGTGGTCTTCCTCTGTGGTCTTCCTCTCCTCCTGCCTGGCAGCAGGTCATGTATAAGCCATGCCAGCCGCGCCTCTGTCTCCAAACTCCCGCCTGTGCTGTCCCTTTCATATCTTCATCACTCACTACAAGCATCTCACGCCCTGCAGCTCCGCCTCTCGTCAGTGCTGCGTCTCGGGCCCAAACATCAGAGCGGCTCTCGCTGCCATCTTGTAAACCTTCCCTCTCAGATATTACACCAACACCTCTCCACCCTACCTGCACCTTCACCTCCTCTCTTGTGCACTGTGCCAGCTGACACCAGGAATTTAAGCCTGCCCACATTCACTACTTCCAGTTTCACCTTTCCACCCGCCTCATGTTCTTTTACCCATTTTCATTGGTCTTTCTGCACAGACACTGTAGCTCAGTGTCTGTGGGTATCACAGGCCATACAGACTTCATCTGTTACTCCCACCCTCACTTTTCTGTGCTTCCTAACTTCCTCACACAGCATCACGGGTCTTGCCTCAGCTCTATTGTATATTTTCTGTAGATGAGACGGTGCAGCAGCTTTTTGTTTTCTTGATACTTCTGCATGAATAGAAAGCAAATATCACATTTACTACAGATGTCCAATAAGTCATCTACTACGGCTGCTCATTGGATCAGACATGGTCTCAGTAGTTGAAACCTGCACCGTTATTTTCCTGTCAAAATGTTCTTGTTATCTCAATTCTAGTGAACCACTGAACTAATGACTTTGTTAAACTGTTGTTGTCCTAGTCATGCTTTGGTTTGCATCGAGTGCTCTCTGAAACATCCCACAAATGCAGTGAACTGAGAGGAAGTCAGAAATGTTCAAAGCAACAGTCGCTGTGGTGAACATCTAAACCAGCGGTGCGCAGCCTCTTGTGCTCCCCGGACGGTTTAACGTCAGACCGTCACGGAGCGGCCTTTAAGGTGTGGCGGACAAATGCAACAACAAACCGATACGACCGAGAGAACCGCGGCGGTATTTTGTAAATATAACAGTAAACGTGAATTCACTGTCTGTTAGCAGCGTGCTGCTGAAACGCGCCAACACTGACGGTAACGTCCTCCTCTCTGCCCCTTAATGCTCTCTGGTCGCTATAGTAACGGGTACGTATTTCTTTCAAAATAAGACACACCTACAACACGACTAACCCCCTGGAAACCAGACATTTCACACCCGAGCTTCAACTCTCGCGGCCCGGTGCCAAACCACTCACGGACCGGTACCGGTCCAGTTCCCGGGGAACATCCGCTGTATTACGAATATATAACAGATTCTTGTTCCAGGCAAAAGCTTTTATGTATTTGTCGTTAATTTAATAATTTTGAGAGAATATATTTGTAATGAACTGTGGAGCTGTTGTTTGACACGAGCCCACACCGCACGTCCCTGAATGACTGCTCCGGTGAAGGCCCAACGGTCATACAAACAGATTTAAAGCGAACCGCTCGCTGTGATGAGACTTCTTCAACCGGAAGTGTCGCAATTTGTTCACGTACTGCGTGTCGCCATTTTCAAAACAGTTGAGCTTTATTGCGCACGGCAGAATTGTTCAGCAGAGAAGTTTAAATAAAGACTCGGATTGAATAATTCAAGGTACAGCCCTTAGTGATGGTCTGGGGTTTATTCTACTGGGAGCGCTCCTGTATCGCAGCGTGCTTCACTAATATTACAGGAACTAGTTAGCTTCTCTGGAGCACATTAGCAACCTTAGCTAGGCTACAGCTAGTTACATTCCGGTAAACACTGTTTAAGAAGACTGAACGTTAGTTGCTGATAAGACACCACGCGTTACCGTGTCCGGCATCACGTGGTGCTTCATACACTAGTTGATGTTGTAATAAAAACATTAGCTTTTTACACAGTAGTCGGATAAACTGCAGCTTTGTGTGAGTCTTTCTCGTGCTGCCGGCGCACAGAGTGAGTACGCTATAAACGCAGTTTTAGTGAAAAGTACCAGTGATGAGTTGTGATAATGCTGCAGGCCTGATTGTGTGTTTGGACATGAAACGATTACAGCTGTGGTTGGTGCAGTCGCCCTGAAACCAACATGATGGAGCTACCCAACTACAGCAGCCAGCTGATGCAGCAGCTGTGGGCCTTGAGGAAGGACGAGCACTTCTGCGACTGCACCATCTTGGTGGGAGAGGGTCGTCATCGCGCACATAAACTGGTGCTGGCTGCCTCCAGCATGCTTTTCAGGTAGACCTGGTGACTCTTCTGCAGTCACATATTTGGACCTTACAGTCGTTCATCTAATCTCAGCAGCGCTCCTGTGGAGTCAAATTCAGCTCATGAACTTTTAGTTTGGCTTTTTTAAAAATGTGTTTATTGAGGACCATGAAATCTAACACGTGAGTAAAGTTTATGAGCAGCTGTTACAGATGTGCTCTTTGTGTTTGCTCCCGTCATACTTTAATATTGATGCCAGCACGGTGTACAGGTGGCTGCTGCAGTCGCTGTTCGCTTTTATTACACTGCAGCTTAAAAGCAGAACGGTGCTGTCTCCGTCAGGTCTCTCCTGGATGGCTCCGACACCATCTCCATCGACACAGCTGTGGTTTCCTCGCAGGAGTTTGGCTGCCTCCTGGACATGGTCTACACTGGTAAACTGCCTCCAGGTAAACACAACGTCAGTCGCATAGTCGCCGCTGCAGACAGCCTGCAGATGTATGACGTGGCCGTTGGCTTTAAGCAAGTCCTCACCAGCCTGGTGAACCAGAAGCCCCCGGTATCAGTGAGCTCCGCTGTGCCACACCTCACCGTGACCGACAAAGCCCCGAATATGAAGCCTGAAGGCTCAGCCTCGCCCAGCAAGCACAACCCGTCTTCAGACGAGGCGGAGGTGACGGACGAGCTGAAAAAAGAATCGTTTGAGCATGACCGCGATGACGAGCCGGCGATTAAAAGGGCCCGCGTGGAGCTCCCTGACACATCAGGTCATTCTTATGTTTAAACCCGTAGTTTGGGGAATTTAATAGTGTGAGTCGATCTAGGAATAATTCAAATCACACGTTACTGGAAATAGAGTCTAAAACAGGCCTCGAGGGCCAGTGTCCTGCTGGTTTTAGGTGTGTCCCTGATCCGACACAGCTGATTGACCTCCAGATGTTCTCCAGAGGCCTGCTAATGAGCTCATCATGAGATTCAGGAGTGTTGACCCAGGATGAGATCTTAAACCTGCAGGACACCGGCCCTCCAGGCCTGGAGTTGCCCACGCCTGGTCTAAAATAGTCTCCCTACAATAAACAAGATAACAACTAGACTTTATTTTCTGTCCACAGGGCCCGAAGACATCAAATCCTCAGAAGGTGGCGACACGTCGGCAGCCAGGCTGTCCAGCGAGTCTGGTCTCCTCGCCAACACGTCGTCTGTTGTGGAACTGCTGAGCCAAGCAGCAGAGAGCCTGACAGAAAGAGAGCGACAGGTACAACAGGAAGCCCTGGTTCTTCTACAGTTTGACTCCATCTAATACCACCTGAGCTCACGGCTCGGCTACCTTTAACACCCAAAGAGCCGTTTGGACCCGGTTTCATAAAAAAGCCACCGAGCTGCAAACACATCCAAAATGAAGCTGCCCCTGTAAATACTGACCTTTGACCTTCATGCTTTGTAGAAACAACGACATACAAAGTGTGTTGCTTATGAAACACATGAAGTGCTACAGAGAAAACTACATTTTCTTTATGTACTAAAATACTAACAAGAAACCAACACAATAACAAGCTGGAAGGATTCACGTAGCAAACTAACGGTCATCTCGCCTCTGAGCCTCCTGAGCCTCGAGCTGAATTTAAGAAATACATTGGAAACAAATCTCTGTGTCACTGAAAAATATCTGCATCATCATAAATATTAATCTTACCTGGTTAACGGGACGATGGGAAGTTCCCGCTGTCGTCTGTGAGGCGTGGGTGGAGAGCAGCTGCTCACCTCCGTCTGTGGAGCTGAGGATCCACACGTTCGTGTCGGGATGCCGTTGCACGTCTCGGTTACCTCAGCATCACTGCAGTTATTCGCAGTGACAGTGGCCTCCTGAGGTGAAGTGTGGCGCTCGTTTGACCGACGAAAAATAATCAAATATCATTTAAATTTCATATTTCAAGATCACAGTAATCTCCCAGTGTAGAAGTCACTAACACTAATAAACACGTTTCAATTAAACACTATTAATTTATTTAATGTATTCATTGTCCCAGGCCCCGCGTGGCTCCAGAGCCGCGGGTTGAGAACCCCTCCCTTGCACGTTGTTTAACATGTTTGAGCCCTGAACAGTAGCTCTCCAGGCTGTCCCCCTTTGTTGGACAGTGTCAGGAATCACTCGAGCACAGTTGTGGCTCCACATAGAAGACGACGACAGTAACCGTGTATCTCCACGTACTGGAGCCAAAAGCACATTTCTGTTCCCATTTCGCTGACCGCACCACCTCATGGTCAGCGTACTGTGAGCGCACAACTCGCTCTGAGCTACAGCTGTGACGGCTCCTGGCTGTAGCTCGAGGGCGCCATCTACTGACTGGAAGGTTGCTGCTGCTCCACAATTTCATTTTGTTTGCACTTTGTGCTCTCTCAGGTTGTGTGTCGGTGCTGTGAGGAGGCTGATCCCAGCTCCGTGTCGGAGAAGCTGATGAGTAAAGTGAAAGAGGGTCAGATCGGAGAGGAGGGGCTTATCAAGCTGCTGCGCACCGCCAAGCAGAAAGCTTCATCGTCCTGTCCCACACAGCTGCTCCCTCTGCTGGAGGAGCTGGAGAGGAGCGTACGGCAGCCCGATGGCAGCCACACTGGAGGTAAAGACGAGCACCGGGAGTAACATGAAAGACGATGTGTAGGTCTGTCTTCATTAAGGACAGCTCGGTATTTATATACATTTGTGTCCGTCCAGCAAATGGACAGGATGTGATAGGAAGCTTTTTTAGTGGATGTCGTCTACGTATTTTGAGTCTGTCGTCCATGTTTGCAGCTGACTCAGAGCAGGAGAACAGGAGTGAAGATCGTGTCCAGGAAGAAGATGAAAACGGTGACGAGGCGGAGCAGGAAGATGCAGCTGTAGCAACCGAGTGTTCCCCTCCCTGCTCCTCTCCTGCTTCCTGTCACGCCAAACCTTACTGCTGTCACTGGTGTAAGAAGAGCTTTGATTACAAGTGTCGAATGCTAGCACACATGAAGCGCTGCTCCATGTCCCAGGAGTGTGAGCAGCAGTGTCCCGAGTGTCCTGAGAAGCTGTCTAAGCGGGCCCTGCAGCGCCACCGGGCCGAGGCTCACCGCAGCGCCACGCGGGTCAAGAAGAAGGCGGCCTGTGACCTCTGCGGCCGCACCTTCGCCCACCCGTCGGGTAAAGTCACGTGACATTAAAGCAAGATTATTGATGTGATCAGTGTCTGTGCTGGAGCAAACGGCGTGCTGATCTCACAGCTGTTCTCAGGCTGCATCCACAGTGTTGGTGTTTGATAATGATCAGAGCAGGAACCGTCGATGAGGTACTGACGTGTTTCTTATTATGGCTTCTGGTTTCAGCATTTACTATACAGAAGCGTCACAAGCAGTAACACTACCTGAATTATCAGGTAAATATGAATGTAATGAAAACATGGGGCTGCTGGTTTAATCCCAGTCAGAGATGGAAGCTGCGAGCTGGCAGCCAGCACTGCTAGCTGCTGCTGTGTGAGTGGAGTATAACTTTGTGCTGCTTTACATTTGATGTTGCTGCTAGGCTACAGTCTAAATCTCAAAAGGACCTGAAACAGGTCATTTCACCAGCAAAGAAACCGTACCTGACAGATGTGTGGTTTCCCCGCTGTGCACTCGACTCTGGTCAGCACAGCTGCAGTGCGTACAGCGTAGGCAGCAAACGTGTGCTGCCGTGTGCAAAAGGACCGTGGGAAAGATCACATCTGTCGTAACATGAACTCTGAGCTCAGTTTGGGGCCAGCTCGCGCGTCACAGCACAGCGATCGTTTCACTTTGTTCCATTTAATGAGTGCTTCTCATTTCTTAGGTATGATTTACCACAAGCGCACTGAGCACTTTGAAGAGAAGCCGTTTGCTTGTGATGAATGCGGCGCGAAGTTTGGTGCAAACTCATCTCTGAAGAATCACATGAGGCTGCACACAGGGGAGAAACCCTACCACTGCAAGCACTGTGACATGAGCTTCAGCGTGGCTGCTGCACTTGCATACCACACCAAAAAGAGACACTCTGAGGGTAAGACACACACACACACACACACATTTGGGGTTGTGTGATATACAAGTGGTGATATGTGTCTTTCACGTGTAACAGCTTGTCACTGATACAAGAACAAAACAAAGATTCAACATCCAGGACAAACCAGAGAGATAAAGTGTTGAGACTTCAAACCCACAGAGTTATGATGATGATGTTATTGATAGGTGACACACCTATCACCAAGGAAACCAAGGGGAGAAAGAGAGAGGAAGGAGGGATGGCACAAAGCGTGGAGGTTGAAAAGCTCCGTTTGGCTGGCTGTGATATCCACCTTAGTGGTGTCAGTGTGGAGCTGTAGAGTCCCGCGCATCATCACAGTGCACCAGTATGGTTCTTTTGTTCCAGTTGAGGTGACTGTGCTGTTGTAGTGGGCAGGGCTGTGGTCATTACTTTTAGGTCTGTGTTTATTAAAGACAGTGGGCGACCACTGCAGGGTTAGACTGGGTTTTAGGAGAGTGTTACTGGGAGACAGAGCTCAAAGAGCAGCTTTAAGCCTGAAGCCTTTTCCAAAAGCATGAATCAAGGCTGAGCTGGACCCAAGGACCTGTGCTACACAGCTCGTTTGCTTCATCTGGATTCACCCTGACATGTCCATCAGGTTCTGACTCTGTAAACCAACCCGGGGTTTCCCCTTCACGTCCACATGAAGGTGTGCTGTCGGCAGGATCGGGCTAATCTAAGAGATCCCGTGTCACAGATCATGTGACTCAACTGGTGATTCAAATCTATAAGGAACATAGGAATATAACAGTAAACTACAAGGTCGTATAATTATCACATTAAAAAGTCTGCTGTGATGCTGCTGCTGGAGGTTTGTGTTGCTAGAGAACAGCAGGAAACAAGGATAGGCTTGGAGACACTGGTTCCCACTGGAGACACTGGTTCCCACACAGTGGGAGGACGTCACTGCCTTCAAAGATGAAGCTGAAGGATCACGCTTCAGATGAATCTTGGATGGATTTGTGGAAATTTGTTGAATAAAGTTGAATATAAAGTTAGAAATAAGAAACACACCAGCACACATGACAAAAGAAGAGGAATCTAGTGGTGGTGGAATAGCTGAGGAACATGGAGCGCTTCATCGGCAGTCACACTACCTGGAACAAGCCTTTCCCAGCAGAAACACAGGCTGAAGACTGAAATGCTTTCAGATGTTTGTAGAATTTGATGAATGAGCTTAATGGTATAAGATCAGCAACCAGCCAGCTGAAGTGTAAAAAGCAGCAGTGGTGAAAAATGTGCTAAATGAAGCCGACAAAGTACCTAAACAGAGCTTCATTTGGTGAAATGTGCAAAACATAACAAGCAGAAGGTGCTGCGGTTCATCCAAACGCAGAGAGGCAGCTTATAACCTCCCGTGTGACACAAACACACAGGAGGCTGATGTGCGTCGCAGCCGCGCTGAAGACTCGAGCGTACAATGTTTTTTAAAAGCAGCATTTCAATAATAATCCTGCAGAGAAGCTGAGAGTCGCACAGACGCACAGAGGTTTGTGCGACTCAGCTCGAGTCTGTGGACAACAAAACACAACAGCGCAGCCAAACTGGGCAGTTTCCAGTCTGGCTGTGCTGTTTTGTACTTTTCTGCCCACCTTTAAGGCCTTTGGGTCTCACTGCATCTGTGTGATGACGGCGCAGCGGCGAGCCAATCAGAGGGTGTCCTGGCTCCTCCAGGCTGTTTGCTGTGCAACACCCAGAAACCAACAGCGTGCACAGATGCAGTATTTCTATCATGCAGCATGTACAGACAACATTTGTGTGCTTCTTTGATTTTCCAGGGAAGATGTATGTGTGCCAGTACTGCAAGGCTGTCTTCGCCCAGTCCATAGAGCTGACGCGTCACGTGCGGACGCACACGGGAGACCGGCCCTACGTATGCCGAGAGTGTGGCAAAGGCTACAGCCAGGCCAGCGGGCTCACTGTGCACCTGCACACCTTCCACCGTAAGAACGTTTTTGCAGTAAAGTTTGGAAATCTGCGTTTACATACTGGCTTCTCTGACATATGAAGGACTGGCACTGATGATCCATACATGCAGCTGTTTTTGGGGTGGGGCACTTTTCATTTAACAGCCATGTTGTCAAAGGCAGACGTGTTCCTGTAGCGGCTTCAGGCCGACTGTACCTGTACGTCCCAGCTGATCGCTGCCCTGTGACTATTACTGACACGTCAGACGTCGTGTCTTCAGCCTCGCAGACGACCTCTCAGGTCCTGCCGGGGCCTCACATCTCACCAATGCCAGTAACAGTCTCATATGTACTAATGGTGTGAAACCCAGTAGAAGCGTGGATCAGATCTGCTGCCTGGGTCTTCACAAATCACCTTCATCATCACACTGCAGCCGTGTTTCCCCACCTGATGGAGCCACGGCACGTAGGTGCGCCGTGGCTCCATCAGGTGGGGAAACACGGGTGTAGCTGCAGCCCGACTTAAACTCGTGCCAGTTATCAGAACACATCATGAAGGGGTTGCACCAAGGTTCAGTTTCCTTTCCTTACTGGGAGCAATGGGATTCTTCAGGGAATGCACCAAACACTGTGGTAGCTTGTGTGTGCTGGTCAGGTTTCAGTGACGGTGTGTTTGCTCTGTGTCAGACCTGTCGGAGCCCCACGACTGTCAGAAGTGCTGTCTCAGCTTCTCGTCGCTGGACGAGCATCGGCAGCACATCCAGGAGTTTCACCCCAAGGAGTTCCACAAGTGTCCCACCTGCAGTAAGCTGTTTACCAGCGCCGCCCTCCTGGACAAACACAAGCCCACGCACACTGGGACAAAACCCTTCAGCTGTGATCTCTGCAACAAGTCATACCAGGTACACCGAGCCAGTTGGACACCGTGACGACTCCATGTTTGTAAAATGGTAAATGATCTGTATTTATATCCGGTTGTTCAGGGATGACACGACGAATCCTACTTCCGGGTCTAAAGTAGTCTGCGTTTAATATGGCGTTTGTGTTGTTAACATGTTTAATGTTTTGTATTTTCTTCTATTTGATCTCAAAAAGCTCCTAAAACAGTCAGTGATCACTGTTGACCTCCCTCGGCTTTTATTACCGCTAATCATTTATTTAAGCTCAGTTTTTAAAACCTTAGGATGTAACTACAGCCCAGCCCATGCAGCAGTATATGAATGACTAACCTCGTATTGTGGATGGATTATCTCAGTTGTTCTCCTGGCTGAAGTTTGGTCCTTTTACAGCATCCTGCCATGCGATTACATTTGTTCCTGACCACCGAGAACACTCACGTTAACTTTTATCCAGTGGAAAAAAAGTTAGCTTGTTTATATTATGCTAACATAGCTGTGTCGCTAGCGGTCACGTAGCACATCATTATATAGCAGCTAGCCCAACTTCAGTAACCCTACAAACGTCACTGCTGTTTAGTTTTCTGTCTTCATTTATGTTGGAAGTGATAACAGAGCTGTACGTTTTAATTTGTTTCCAAAACCCCGCAGTCAGGACATGCTATATTGTATTTAGATAGAAGCTAGCGAGCTAACTTCCTGCTAACTTCTAACTCCGTTAAATGTCATAAATTCCGTTTTTATGGATGCCTGGATGTTAAACTCAATTGTTACACCTGGTAGAGCAGAACGCTGATCATTTTATTAAAGATGAAAGACTTTAGACAGTTTTTCAACTCTCAGTAATGCCACAGTGATCGTTTGATATATGGACCTGCAGCGGAGTTTAGGCCCAGACACGGCTAGTGATGTCAGACTGAACAACCGGATAGCGCTTTACTAGTCCCTAAGGACCCCAAAGCGCTTTACGCTGTCAATCGATGCGTGGCTTCACCAACAGTGTGTTACAGATTGTGTTACCGTGCGTGGCTGAGGATGGGCTCAGTGCAGTGTGTTGGATTCATGTTTCAGCTGTGGAGGCCTCTTAGACCCACACAGGACAGTATTGGGCAACTTGTGACTGCACAACTAAACGCACACATTCATGTGTCATCTTCACGTGCATTCACACACATGTGTGCTACAGAGTCTGTGACATCTCTCAACCTTTCTTTTGCCATAGCAACTGTCAGGACTGTGGTACCACAACAGGACTAACCACCCTGATGTGTTTGCCAACCACACCCGGCAGCTCAAGAACCTGGTCCAGTGCGATGTCTGCTTCAAGTTCTTCCCTAGTTCTGTCAGTCTGGCCAAACACCAGGCTGCTGAGCACCAAGGTGAGCGCCAGCCCCGCACTGATGCACTGTCCTGTAACAGCCGGTCCTGGACGTGCACCGTCCTTCACTGGAGCTCCAACAAAAACACAATCTGTCTGTAATTCAAAGACACAATAATAATAATAATCTCTGCGTTTGCAAAAGATCCCAGAGAGTACACTGTACAGCTGTCAAACAGCAGAGGGCATGTCCACCATTCGTTTACAGATGTAAAAACACAAATATTAATAAAACATTTATTTCATTTGTCTTTAAAATCTTAGGCCTCCTGTTGCAGTGTTCTCTGTAATCGTCTGTGTGCAGACTGACCGCCTCTGGCCCTGTGTCAGTTTGTTCAACTTTATTTACACAGCACCAAATCACAGCCACAGCCGCCTCGAGGCGCTTTATTTTGTACAGTAGACCCCACAATAATACATACAGAGGAAACCCAACAATCATATGACCCCCTGTGAGCAGCACTTTGGCGACAGTGGGAAGGAAAAACTCCCTTTTAACAGGAAGAACCCTCCAGCAGAACCAGGCTCAGGGAGGGGCGGGGCCATCTGCTGTGATTGGTTGGGGTGAGAGAAGGAAGACAGGATAAAGACATGCTGTGGAAGAGACACAGAGGTTAATAACAGATATGATTCAGATAGCTGGTGTTGGGTCTGTGTTTCCACGAGCCCGCTGCTTTAGACACTTACTCCTCATGAAGAAAACAAGACAGTCGGTGTCTGCCACAAAATGACCCGACGACGGCCTCACAATATACAATAGTACCTCCCCTCGTGACCCCCCCTACAAAGACAAGGGTGTGTGTGTGTGTGTGCGTGTGTGTGTGTGTGTGTGTGTGTGTGTGTGTGTGTGCGCGTGTGTGTGTGTGTCTCTGTGTGTGTGTGTGTGTGTGTGTGTGTGTGTGTGTCTCTGTGTGTGCTTCACCACAGATAACACAGTGAGGCCATACAAAGGGCAGGAACCAAACAGGGGAGGTGTGATCATCCTCCCCTGCACAGAGAGGCTGCAGAGGTGGTCCGGGACAAAGGAACGTCTTGATCCTACAGCTTGAACTCAGACCTTACAAACTTAAGAAGCACAAGGACAACATTCAACAATTAGACTGAACAGCTGGGGTGGGCAGTGAGGCTTTCCACGTACAATGGTTAAAATGATCATAACCATCGAGTAGAAGTTGCCATGGCAATATTAAGCTGTCTGCATGCAATGCGAGTTGATTTTCTCCCACACTCTGTGAATGCATCATTTATTCCCCCCTCCCAACCGGAACGTTTCCTCATTTTCTGCAGGACAAATGCAGTGTTTTAAACGTGTGAACGTCTCCCCACAGAACAGGATGAATCCACCAGCTGTGACACCTGTGACTGTTCCACTCATACCTCTGGTTTCTGTACCTGAGGTCATCTCATGTTATGAGCACCTTATTATTTCAGTAGTTTGGTCTCATGAATCCTTGCTGTGATTGTAGTTAAAGCTCAGTGTTGCCCACAGAGTCACAGTACAGTCACTGTGGAAAACCTCTGTGTGCACCTGGTGGTTAAAACAACACACGTCAGTTCATATAACGGCGTGGTCGAGTGAGTGTACCACTGCGGTTGTAGGCCCTGTGTGGTTGAATAAACACTTGTTTGTGGAGGTTATGGTGTACTGTGAAATGGCCAAAGAAATACTGTGATATCAGTGTCACCCAGGCCTGGCTCCAGTCCCCCGTGACCTGGGTAAGTGGATGGTTGGGATTTCCTGTGTTAGGTCTTAGAGAGGCAGCTGGTGGTTTAATGAATCACAGCAGCAGCTCCTGTGCTGTTGTCACTGACCCCGAGTGTCTGTGCTGCAGGCTCTGTGGCTGTGCTGGGTGGAGATGAGGACATGCAGGAGAACATCTGCACGCAGCATATCAGCAGCGAGGCATTCAGGTGCTCCCGCTGCTCCACGCTCTGCTCCTCTCAGCTTAAGCTGCAGGAGCACCTGCTCCTGCCATGTGGAGACACGGCAGGAGCAGGCCTCCACCTCCGACACGGTAACAAGCACATCACACAGACGTACAGATGAAGATGAAATAATAATGTCCCGTTCCTGGCTGACAGCATGTGGAGTGAAGTGTGTCCTGTATTTGTCGAGCTTTGAGGCTCATCAGGATGATGGTGGAGTACAGTTTGTTCAGCTCAGGTGCATCCTGGGAGAATTTGCAGCATTTACTTTTCAAACCAAGCTGAATCAGCGTATCTGACCAACCACATCGCTGCATTTGGCTCAAGTGAGCTAGTCAAATAATGCTGTTTTACCTCAGACACACAGCGGGACGCCGCTCTGATGTCACTGCCGCCTCAGTGTGGTCCCAACACGACATCCTGAAATACGTAAGCAGCCGTGATCCAGCTGAAACTCCTCCCTGCATGCAACGGGACTCTGTTGCTCTTCCTGTGTACAAACATGCTGACTCGATGTTTCTGCAGCAATGAGTCGACTGGTTGATCCATGTGCGCTGACGTTTGTGTGGCTGATGAACGGATGACCCGATCATGCAGTCACACTGCTCCGCTGTGCTGTGTGTTTAGCTTTCTAATATTAATAACAACAGTAACACAAAACTGTGATTGGTTACAAGTTTGATATGATGCTTTCACTTCATGTGTTTCCTGCACACTGTAACCAGAATGTGCCACAGACCAGTGCCCCAGAGTACAGGGGGGCCGTTTCTATGGATACAGCGTAACAACATGGGGACGGTTGGTGATAGTAACGCCTGTTTGTGGCACATTAGTACATGTGAGGGGCAAACTCCTCCACGTGGGCGGTGACCATGGCCGTTTAGAAGTCGGCCATCTTGGATACAACTTTAGTTTTTCAGTAGGAAGAGGGTCATGTGACACATCAGACTTGTTGGTAATGTCACAAGAACAACAATGGTGTGCTTGGATTCAGCTTTCAGAGCCTTTCCTGAGTGTGCGTGAGACGAGCGCTGGTTTGTCACTTCAGACGTACACAACTAAAACAAGTTGTGGGTTTACTGCGTGCAGAAAAGCTGGAAACAGTTTAACCTTTACAAAACTATCTCTGTCTGACCCACAGGTGATACCAGCCAATCCAACAGGGAGCAGACAGGAAGGGGCGGAGTCTGAGGAGCCAAGGCAGCAGGGGGTTGGTCAGCAGGTGTTTCTAGCTCTGGCAGATGGGCGAGAGGTGAAATCATCAGCAGAGCTGGTGGAGGTGAACATGTACGACCTTCTGAACAACTCTGTGGCCTTCATCTGCGAGGACAAGCCAGCAGGCGGCGACTCTTAGCCGACCCTTTGGTTCCCAGCGCCACAAACACGCCTGCAGAAAACATCAGCAACACTGGCTGCTGCGCTCGTCTGTCCCACAGTCCCAGCTGATGACAGCCCGACGTTTTCAGTCTGCTCATGATTCACGGACACGGTGCAAGCATAGGTTTGTGTTGCTTTAAAGACATGACAGCAGTGCTGCTCTGTGGCTCTCAGCACTCAGATCTCTGCATGTACAGGTCTGCATTGTCCCTTAAGCAGTGGGAGCATTTGTTAGACTCCAGGCGTGGGACTAAATCACCAAACCGTGAAAGTTTATGGTCACTGTGGACTGGTACCTGTGAACGCTAATAAACACGAAATACCTGACGCTGCTCTGTGGAATGGTTCGTGCTGTTGCACGAATAAAACGACTGCATTTACGATTTCTCACATCAAATAGTTCCCACCTGTTTATCCTGTTCAGCGGTCAGTATTAGCTCACAAACGATCGTTAACTGCAAATAAAGAGAGATGTGGCTTTATTACAGATGTGTTCCCTTATTTATTACAGGTTCACAGAAGCAAAGAGCTGAGAGGGTCACATAAATACAAACACCCACTGTGGTCAGCTCATGAACAGCAACCCTGAGACAAATCCACGCCCAGCTAGTTATCCTCACCCGCTCTTTGAGCTCGAAATGAATAAAATCCATGTTTTAGGATAGACTGTGCCAGGAAAGGATCGTCTCTAGACTAGATGTGATCTTTGGTTTGTCCTTCACTGAAACTGCAGTTCTCACAAATAGAAGACGAGTCTGTATTTGACAGGTTGTGTTGTTGTATCAGACACAGTAAGAAAGACCTGCCTGCTGTCTCAATCACTGCAATCAGCTTTTTATGTTGCACTTTATATTTGCATAAGCCAGCAGCTAACATGGATGAAGAATCTGGAAGCAGACGTCTTCCTCCCCTCACCCAGATGGCCCCGCCCCTCCCTCAGCCTTGTCTGCATCGTTTCTTCCTGTTAAAGGGAGTTTTTCCTTCCCACTGTCACCAAAGCACTTGCATATAGACACTGAGCACGTGATGTCATTTCCGGGGTAAAACCGCAAAGGATTGTAGGTACGAGTGGCGAGCGGTACTAGAAGCACGCAAGCTTTCATATGGAAGCAGTCACACAGCGATGAAAAGAAACACAAAGAATGGCAAGGAGCTGTTGTGTTATTAACTGCCCATATGGAAAAGAAATAGTAAAAACTTATGTGATTACTCATGAAAGTGGCCACTTTCTCATTACTTTCATACATTGTTTTAGTATCCAAAACATACAAGTTTCATTATATAATTTTTCAAGGGATCTTATATGTTTTCACTCTTGTTTGCTTTTCATACAAGTTTCACACAGACAGATACAAACTTTATAAGATTTATATAAATCTTTTCCATATGGGTGCAATAGCCGGTCACATGACGGCCACAGGAAGCCGACGAGTAAAGAGATCATTGTTATCAGATTACATCATGGAAGCCACGTTTCCGTAGTAACAAAGAGCTGATGGATGGCCTGGATTGCAGCCATTCAAAGACCAAATGTAACGTCCCAGAGCACTCCAGCTCACAGGTTAGTCTGCTCCAAGCATTCACACAGAGGTCAGTCTGCTGTTGCAGTTAATGCGTCATTTATCGTTTTTAAGTAAGATCATTGAAAAAGCAGTTTCTCAACAGCTCAGTTACTTCTTAAAACAGAATAATTGCTACGATGCCTTCCAGTCAGGTTTTAGACAGAACCACAGCACTGAAACTGCTCTGACCAAAGTGTTTAATGACATATGTCTGAATACAGACAGTGGAAAAATGTCAGTCCTAGTTTTACTGGATCTCAGTGCAGCATTTGATACAGTTGACCACAACATATTACTCAAACGACTGGAGAACTGGACAGGTCTTTCAGGAACTGTACTAAACTGGTTCAAAACATACTTAGAAAACAGGAAATACTTTGTATTGTGCCACAATTTTCTCCAGCTAAACAAAAACAAAACTGAGGTAATAGTCTTTGGCGCCAAAGAAAAACGATTACAGGTCACCAGAGAACTTCAATCTATACATCTAAAAACCACAAACCAGGCGAGAAATTTGGGTGTAGTGATGGATGCAGACCTAAACTTAGAAAAACACATTAAGACAATAACAAAGTCAGCTTACTATCACCTCAAGAATATATCAAGGATAAAAGATCTGATGTCTCAACAGGACCTGGAAAAACTAGTCCATGCATTCATCTTTAGTAGGCTTGATTACTGTAACAGCATCTTTACAGGTCTACCTAAAAAATCAGTCAGACAACTACAGCTCATTCAGAACTCTGCTGCTCGAGTCCTCACTAAGACCAAAACAGTGGACCACATCAGTCCAGCTCTGAGGTCCTTACACTGGCTGCCTGTCCGTCAGAGGATAGACTTTAAAGTTCTGATGCTGGTCTATAAAGCTCTGAATGGTTTAGGACCAAAATACATCAATGACCTCCTGACCCAGTATGAACCATCCAGATCCCTCAGGTCATCTGGATCCGGTCTTTTATCAGTTCCCAGAGTCAGAACCAGACACGGAGAAGCTGCATTCAGCTTTTATGCTCCTTATATCTGGAACAAACTCCCAGAAAGCCTCAGATCAGCTGAAACACTCAGTTTATTTAAATCCAGGTTGAAGACTCACCTGTTCTCAGCTGCATTTGAATAAAGCACCAAATCCACACTTTAAGCTTAAATTTCAAAACTTATATTTAACTACTGATTTTATCTACTGTTCTGATTTTATCTGTTTTGATTTTATATACTGTTGTTTGTTTGTTAATTAGTTAGTTTATTTGCTTGTTTTATTCAATTTTAAATCATGCTTTTTATTTGTTCTTGTTTCTAATGTCTCTGTAAAGCACTTTGAATCACCTTGTTGTTGAATTGTGCTATACAAATAAACTTGCCTTGCCTTGCGTATCACAACATAATTGTTGATGTAGGTGACAAATAAGTCTTAATTTGAATTCGTTGCTTGGCTGCTTTGTTCACGGTGGCTTGTAGGAAAAGCAGCCTACAAAATGCAGGAATGTGATCCAGACTGGGCCCCTCCATCAGCCTGGGTTTAAAGCTGCTACCACAGCCAGACCTGATCGGTGAAGAGAGAGCGAGGTCCAAACAGCCACGAAACGTCCGCATACATGTGCCCAAGGGTTGTATTGAAGCAACCAAGTGATGAATAACTGTTTCAGTATGTTGTTTTGAGCTCATGGGGGTCACATGATTGTTGGGTTTTCTCTGTATTACTGTGGGGTCTTTACTTTAAAATATAAAGCGACTGTTTCTGTGCTTTGGTGTAAAGTTGAACTGTATATCCAGTTAACATGTTTAAATAGTTTACATTCATCTTCTGGATTACTGCGTCTCAAAATATCTGCTTTTCTAGAAAGCTGAAGATCAACCTTTCTGTGAACTCAGCTGAGTCTGCCCTGGATGCACCAACAGGGTTTGATGATGGTGGAAGTTAGAACAGCTTCTAGTGCAGGACACACTATCAGCCACTTCCATGATCCAGCCTGGAGCAGAGCAGATCGGACAGTGTCGGGTTGTTCTTAGCTGGTTGATACCAGCTGTAAATGTGCATCAAATCAAATCAGCCTTGTGAATCTGTGGAGAAGGCCACAGGGTTGCAATTTGAAAACGTTTTGGTAGACCTTTTGTGTCACAATGTAGCACCTATAAGAAGTCAAAAAGCAAAAAATATCATGAAACAATAAATATCAGAATTTTCATGTTGGTGTATAACCTGGTGTAGCTCCATGTTCTCACACAGTCAGCAGTAAATGTTCATCAGGCTGCACACAGTCTCACCGAGCATACACAGTGAACAGCAGTGAGACTCCACAGCCGCAGACACACAAAACCAGTCCAGGTGTGTCCACCAGCTCCACCTGTGGGACTCCAACAGTAGTCGGCAGCCATACTTAAACACCAACCCTATAATGTTTCATGCTGCAGTTCTTCTACAGGCCACTAGATGCCAGCTACTTGTAGCACTCGAGGTATGAAGAAAAGGAAAAAGAACCTCTCCCAGAAGCTACGCCCTAAAATCCCTTATTTCAGTTGTAGTTTAATACAAATATAGCTCACCACACCACAGCTGCTAGCTTGCTTGCTAACAGTGATGACTGGTAAAGACATTTCACTCAGGGATAAATTCCACCCTTGCAAGGGTGCAAGTTAAAGAAGACTCTTTATTTCTTCATTATTCCTTTTGGATGTCTCTGCCACCTGCTGCTGGTTCCTAGCTGGTCAGCTTCTTGCGGGGTAGATAGGCATTAGTGATCTGGCTCATCACCACCAAGGCAGGGAATAGAGGCAGGATGAGGAAGGCCCACCACGCCACCCCCTTCGCCGTGGCCTGGAACCAGTCAGTGAACATGGCAGACATCACTGTCACGGTGGAAAACAGGTAGACAACCAGGCCGCAGGTGGCATGGTACAGCTTCAGTCTGGACGAGGGGCAGGAGAGACGCAGCAGCTTGGGGAAAATCACAGCGATGCCGCAGGCCGTTTGGAGCACGGTGGCGGTCAGCGTACACATACCCAGCAGGCTGTGCCAGGAGGCCAGGTGTGGGAGCTCCGACACATTCCTGCTGGCCACAATGAACCCAAGTCCAGTGGCTGCAGCGATCAGGACCAGAGCCTGACAGAACCAGTGGAGACGGACTTTACTCTTCCATGATTTGAAGCAGAAGGGAGATCCCTCTGCTGAGAACAGCAGGATACCTTCGGTCATGCACAGGCAGTACTGCAGTGAGAGGAAACAGATGTTAGTAAAGGGGCTTATTTGGTGATTAGTGGTGATACAGATCCAGCCATGAAAACTCAACAAGCGATTAATTAGATGTAGAGTTGTGGGAATTTATTCTAACGATCTAAACTCCTGTTTTTCTGCACATCAAGCTTTGCCCAGTTCATTCAAGGAGACAAAGTGCGTGCTGTGTACATGAGTGACATCTAATGTGATTGGGAATCACAAACTGTAATACAGCAACGCACAGCACCAGCATATTATGGGATGGGCCTGTAAGTGGATGATTACAGACAGATGTAGCAGGATAAATGATGACGTCAGACCTAAGGACAATAACCCGAAGCTTTACCCAAGACTTTCTCAAGGCAAAGAAACAGAGCGTTGTTCAACTGCCAGTCAGCTGACCACAACCTGTTCAGCTACTCGAGTTTCATAGTAACTGCATATGTTGAATTAACATTCAGATCTGGTGCATTATTATGGCTGCCGGTCTCTGATGAGACTGAGAGAACAGCATATTCTAGCAGTGTGTAACACTAGGCCATACCATCATTTATCTATATAGCACTTTAAAAACAACACATGGCCGACCAGCAGACATAAAAAGTACAATAAGAGTAATAAATCGTTATTCTATCGTTTTTAACCTGGATTCAAAGACTGATGTAGACTCCCTAATGGGTGGCTGTAGCTCAGGTGGCAGAGCAGGTCAGCCACTAATCTGAAGGTCGGTGGTTCGATCCCAGGCTGCCTCCTGCCTGCATGCCAAATATCCTTGGGCAAAATAATAACCCCGTGTTTGCCTACTGGTGGTGGTCAGAGGGCCCGGTGGCGCCTGTGTCCGGCAGCCTCGCCTCTGTCAGTGCGCCCCAGGGCGGCTGTGGCTACAATGTAGCTTGCTATCACCAGTGTGTGAATGTGTGTGTGGATGGGTGAATGACTGAATGTAGTGTAAAGCGCTTTGGGGTCCTTAGGGACTAGAAAAGAGGGGGGCATAGGGCCGATATACAGGCGCCGGAGCATTTGAGGGTTTTAAAAACCAAGGATTTAAAAACCCTTTAAAGTAGATTCTAAGTACCGGAGTAATATGCTCAAATGTTCTTTTACCAGTTACAAACCGTGCAGTTGCAGGCACGGCCAACCGCTATTACAAGGGAGTTGCAGTAATCCAAGCATGAGGTTATAAAAGCATGGATGACAGTTTCCAAGTCACGCCTGGAAAGAAAAAGCTTAACCTTCGACAGACGCATGAGGTGCCAAAAGGAAGACTTGACCACCCCGTTTGCGTGGCCATCAAAACTAAGCACAGAGTCAATTTTTACCCCAAGATTAGTAACTGAGCTTGTCGGGTGACAGTCAGAGCAGCAGAGTAACCTCTGGGGTTCGTTCCATTTTACGTTCATTAAAACTTAAAGAATTTAGAGCCATCCATGACTTAGCATCGCTAAGACGATCAAGCAGGAGTGCAGTCGAGGAGCTATCAGTGACTGAAAGGCAGATAAAGGCGGCTATCGTCAGCATTTGTTTAAATTTCTTGTTTTTGCACCCTGTGGCAGGAGATACAATGGAAACAGTAGTGGCCCAAGAATAGATCCCTGTGGTGCACCCGACGGCAGAGGGGCCACAGACAAAATCTTATCCACGAAAGTGCCAATGTGGAAATTCCCACACAATGCAGTAGTCGAGAGATCAGCAGTCAGAGCCACCAAAACAAGCAATACAGGTTTACCACAGTTGTTGCTAACAAAATGTCATTCATAACCTTTGTGAGCCGTCTCTGTGCTGTGAAACGGCTTCAAGCCGGACTGAGGAGCTTCTGGAATCATTCAGGTGATCCAACAGCTGAGTGGGAACAATCCTTTCCAGGATCTTACTCAGACTTTATCACTGCATCAGATATTTTGTATATATCACCCATCTCTAAGCTTCCTTTTCTGAGTGTTAACATATCCTCCCTCAAATCTATTATTTACAGTGGAAAGCTGACAGAGACTGGAGGAATGTAGTGGGCTGAAAGCTAGCAGGAAACAACATCTCCATCCATTACTTGAAATATCCCCTTAAGCAGCTTAGAAAGCCATGCGAGAAGAGCCACAGCTGCCCGTTTACTCGGCCGCGAGCGGTCGTGGGTGAGAGGAGTGAGACGAGTGTCTGTGTTTGTGTGAGGACTGGAAACTTACAGCGACAGACATACACATGGGATGCCAAGAGAACAGACCTGGAGAGACAAAGAGCAGATTAATGACACAATCATCAGCTGACCATGTGCTGCAGCTTCAACAGCAGCAAGCTGACCGTCAGCAAAACCTAAACGTACCCACTCAAGGACACGCACTGTGATGCAACAGCTCAAACACGGGCTCTAATCTGCACTCGTTTACATGTTTATCATCAGAAACGGGATCATTTTGTTTACTGGAAGAAAACCATGATAATAATATTTATTTTACTACTACGTTGATCAGTAAAGAAGCCCACGCAGCTGATCAGTCACGTGAATGACTAAATCACAAATAACCAAAATCACTTCCTTATATTTGGCAGGTTTGATGACGGGGATAAAACACTGTACACAACACTTACTGGTTCCGGGTCTGGACAGCAGGGAGAGGACGAGCGTCAGGCCCAGGCCGGTGACATGAGTCGCTATCACCGCCACTCTCCGCAGCCACACGTACAGCCAGAAGTCCCGCATACCCAGGCCCTCTCCCACCGGGCTGTACTCCACGTCTGACCGCATGCTGCTCACAGCCTCTCCGGCTACCTGCTCCAGCGTCCGGCGGGAATACGAGGTGTGCTGGAGAGGACCGAGGAGCCCGTGCTGTCGGGAGGCTGCACGAGCTCCATAGTCGCGCGGTTACAGCGAGCACGAGCCGAGCAGCATCAGAGTCGCTGCTTTGCCCAGGCTCGTGTGTGCGCACACATCCTTCCTACGAAACCCATTTTGTTAAGGCCATTTCCGGCCTGAGGACGCAAACAGAACGGGCGGTGCGATCCCTCCGAGTCTGCACACAGTCACCGAGCTGCCACACCGTCGCTTCTGCTTCCTGCTTCGACCTTTTCTCGAAGAAACTACGCAGTGAGCTGACCCGACTTGTATTTCCTGATTCTCGTGTCAGCCGCTGTAGCCGAGCGCAGGGAGAAACACTAAGAACCGTGCATAGGCACAAAACAGCGTTAACTGAGCGAATCTACATGTACACGTAGATGGGTGAAAATGATTATTGTAGACTTATCAATTATTAATGCACATTGTTGCAGATCATGTACAGCCTGTCGTGGAAACAGTATAGGGCTTTGGAGCTGGAGCGTGATGTCACGGGGGTGGGCGTGGAAAGGATGGCTGATGGCTACGCCTCTCTCAGCAGGTTAATGCAACACGTGGTCCAGGACCGCTTTGAGGTGCTGAATCTCCACATTCCCCATCTCACAGTGCAAACAAGTCCTCACAAGTGTCGGGTCTTAAAGAATCTGTTGCTAACATCTTGGTTCCCAGTACCACAGCACCTTCAGGGGTCAGCAAAGGGCTAACTAACAACATTATGCCTAATTGGTGTAAATGGAGGCAAGGACATTAACATCATGTATGCATGTATGTTAAATATGATCTCTGTTCCACAGGCCTGTCAAGGTAGCAGTAATTAGACCGTTAAAAAGTCCTCTGTTTACCGTGTTAGCTAATTAGAGGCCAATCTTTCTTGTATCCCAAAAAGTCTTGAAACAGCTGATCATCTGCAGGTTTCAGAAACTATCACAGTTATGATCTTCTTTGGGCTTTGAGAGCAGACACATGTCTGCTAGACCTCAGTGCAGCGCTCAGTTACCCATAATACTTTGTATAGAGTAATGTGCTGTAGGTGTTACAGGTACTGTGCTGCAGTGGTTTGTATCATATCTATCTAATAGACTCCAGTTTGTGCATGTAAATGGAGAGTCCTCTTCACACACTGAGGTTGATTATGGAGTTCCACAGGGTTCAGTGCTAGGACCACTTCTGTTTACATTATACATGCTTCCCTTAGGCAGCATCTTTATTTATAACGCACTTTACATCCAACAATGTTGGCCAAAGTACTACAAATATAAAACAAAGAGAAAACAGTTTAAATTACATATAAAATATCTTAAAATTAAATAAATATATATAATTAATAAAAAACATATTAAGAGAGATCAACAGGTCCTGCTGTGCTGCAAATAGATATGTTTTAAGACGTGATTTAAAAACAGATAAGGAAGGTCCTGTCTAACATGTAAAGGCAACTCATTCCACAGTTTTGGTGCTGCCACAGCAAACGCCCGACTCCCTCTGAGCTTATGATTAGTCCTGGGCACGCTCAGGAGGAGCTGGTCAGCTAACCTGAGGGGCCCGAGGCCAGGCATGTCCAAAGTCCAGCCTGCGGGCCAAATGCGGCCCGTGTTCAAATTTCCACTGGCCGCAGCCTCTGTCACTGATTTTTTTTCTTAGAAGGGTGGACAATGAAATGAACATGAGTGAGCCTCCAGAGCCTTACGGGCCAAACGAGAAGCAGATTTGTTTGCTGCTGCTTGTTCCGCCGTAGATGACATGAAGCTACCGTGGAATAAAGTCACTGGGGTTATTATGGATGGTGCACCTGCTGTGGCTGGGGAGAGAAATGGACCCTAGTCTGTAACAAAGTCAGCAAACAAGGAGGTAAAGCTACAAAACTCCACTGTATTATTCACCTACAAGGACTCTGCTAAACATTTGAAATACGACCATGTTCTGAAAAAGGCAATAAAGGCTATTAATGATATTCGCTCCAAAGCCCTGTGCCACCGCCAGTGTCAACAGTTTGTACTCAACATCCAGGCTGAGTACAGGGATGTTGTGTATCACAATGACCTGAGATGGCTCAGTCGGGGGTCGGCACTGCACTGAAGCGCCTTGAGGCGACTTTTGTTGTGATTTGGCGCTATATAAATAAAATTGAATTGAATTGCAGCGCTTCTACTCTCTTAGGGAGGAAATCAGACAACTCTTATAATAACACAACATGTGAACACGCTGAACAGGAGCCTTCAGGGGTAAAATGCACTGGTAAGACAACTGTATTCACACATCAAAGCCTTTGGGACCAAACTGCTACTTTTCTAAAGACATCTGTCACAAATGCAGCCCAATACCACACATTTCCCATCGCTACAGGAAATAATGACTAGTTTCCTACAGACCAATGTTAGTGCGCAATGAGGTGATGCAGCAGACTTCTCTGGCTGAGAAGGTTCAACAGCACTTTTGGGATTTTGCAGCTATTGAAAAAATCATGCCTTTTTCCTCTCCCTCTTCCATAGACCCTGATGATGCTCCTGACCATTTGCAGCCGGAGCTCATTGAGCTGCAGTGTGACACCGAGTATCGCCGTCAGCACCAACAGCTTTTACCGCCAGCTAGATAAAGGCGTGTTCCAAGAGATTCGAACATTTGCTAAGAAAATACTGAGCTTGTTTGGCTCACATACTTGTGCGAGAAGACATTCCCCGTCATGAACATGAACAAGAAGCGTGAGGACGAGATTAAGCGACTCACTTGCGTGACATTTTGCGCATCAGAACCACTGTTTCTGAGCCAGCCCTGGGCCATTTACAAGGGTTAGGGTTACATTTTATTTCAATTTCATATTTTTGAAATTGAAATAAAAAACATCCATTTTTGTTTTTGAGATCTGATTCAAAATCCAATAACATAAAGTAGTTTTTTTCATTTTTGATAGTCAATTTAAAAACCTAAAGAACGAGCGATGTACGGATTTATATGGCCCAGTGTTTGTACTTTTGAATAAGTTAACTCTTAATGTTATTTTCCTGTTCACATGTTTTGAATTTAGATGTTTAATTTTTCTTCATTTTGTGTTTTTCAAATACATTATTTTGGTCAAATTTATTAATTCATGATAAAAAAATTCATAATAAAATTTGTGTGAAAAATTAACATGATAAAGTTACGGAGCCCCGCAGGGGACATGGGGAAAAAAATTAAGACGGACTTTTGTGAGATCTCACAAAAGTTGAATTCCAACAATGGCGGCAGCTACTTAGTTGTGATATTACTCTTTCTGGGTCACAAAATACACTTTTAAGATATTTTGAGGCGTGAATGTAGTTGTGTAAACGTCAGATACCTGCTCGGTTTACAAGACATCACATATTTGCAAAAGTGCTCCGACGTTTTCGGAGATCTGACACCCGCCATCTCGAAGCTAACGGGAGGTCGAGACCTACTACAGCCGGGAGGAACACCGCTTTCCCGGCACATCGTGCCTCGACCTCCCGGTCGGCTTGGAGCTGGCGGCCTCCGAAGAATGCGGCTAAAACTTTTGCGAGATCCCGAGTTTGTTTTGCGAGATCTCGCAGAAGTCCGTCTTAATTTGTTTTCTCCCATGTCCCCTGCAGGGTCCGTATAAAGTCGTTCATTTGCATTTAATGTTAATGGTTCAAAATATTTCGGGCTGAATGGTCGGCCCACACACATGCTCAACTTCCCAAATCTGGTCCTCTTTGCAAAAAGTTTGGACCCTGCCTTAGGCAGCATCATTAGAAGACATAGCATACATTTACACTGCTATGCAGATGACACCCAGCTCTATCTGTCCATGAAGCCAGATAACACACACCAATGAGTTAAACTGCAGGAATGTCTTAAAGACATAAAGACCTGGATGGCCGCTAACTTTCTGCTTCTTAATTCAGATCAAACTGAGGTTATTGTACTCGGCCCTGAAAAGCTTAGAAATATGGTATCTAAGCAGATTCTTCCTCTGGGTGGCATTACCTTGTCCTTCAGTGCGGAAAATGCAAATACACAAAAAAAATCTAAAATTATAAAGATATTGTCTCAGAGTAATAGTGAAAAACTAGTTTGTGCATTTATTGGATGTAGCTTGGACTGCAGTAATTTGATATTAGGCGATCCTAAAAATGTCCCGTTTCCTTTATTTGTTCCAACATGCTGCAGCCAGAGTACTGGCAGGTACTCGAGACAGTCTGCCTGTTGATCCAGACTCAAATTCTGCTCCTCATACACAATCTTAATCTAAAAGACTTCATAGTACTATGGTACTGATAGATGTCAGACTTTTAAGATGATCAAGTATGTAGTTAAGGCTGGATCAGGTGACCCTGAATCTGCTGTGTCTTCACTCACTCTTTGCATTTAATCATTTAAGCCCTGGCCACCTTCCACGTGTCCCCTCACTCCCTACCAGGCGTGACGGCTGCCCCCTCCTCAGCCCGGTTCTGTCAGAGGGTCATTGTTGGGGTTTCCCTCTATTACAGCAGTCTTTAATAACAAAGCAGCTTGAGGCAGCTGTGGGGATAAATGTGTTAATGCAGTCACATCATCTAGTTTCTAATTGTAAAACGTGCACCACTGACTTCAGCCCAACATGAGAGCACATTTCCAAAGTGATAAAGAAGTGACAGAAACCAAGTGAAAATGACATTTTTAATCAATTTTTATAAACCAACATTTCATTTAGCAGCATAACCAGATGGTCGTGAGGTATTTCTAAATCCATACGCTCTGAACTTCCTCCCACCCTCCTTCACTCACCCAGACCTACACACCCAGCTGCAATCCACACTACATCGACACTGCACATACAAACAAGCGGTCACATCCACACCCGAGCGTACGCTCCACAGACAGAAGGCACACACAGACACACACAGTCCTGTTGGCTCAGTCCTGGACTGAGCAGAGCTGGCTCCCTCATCGTGGCTTGTAAGGCAGGCACACTTAATGGTGCAGTTTTGGCTGTAGGACAGAAGAAAATTAGTCAAATTATTACTTTTGTTTAGACAGCTGCTCTTTGCATTCACTTCATAATAAACAAAGATCCATGTTTCACACAGAGCCAGTTTAAGACCGCTCCTCGGAGCGTGGCGGGAATTTCTGTCCACCGCTGCTGGGCGTCACTGATCGTCATGGAAACAGCTCTCGGTTGAGTAATAGTCATTTTTAATACCTTGCAGCAGACCTGTGTTAGTCTAGTCCAAGACTACGTCGCTGACAACAGAGACTCTGAGGAGTATGACCTGACTTATCTATGGCACTTTGTAATTACCCAGAGGGCAGCAGCTGCACCTTCAACACGTCAGCAGTACACTGCTGCGTCTATGCAGAAACATGATTCCTCTACATGCACTGTGAGGCACTGAGCTGGTTGCACGGTACAAACTGTCTGACTGGCAGCATCCTTTCAGCTGTGCAGAGGCAGTCTCATCAGCTACACCAGTGAACACAGGTGACGAGCTGCGAGGTAGCTGCACAGGCAGAGGCCGCCCTCACTAACGCAGCCATACAAGCAGAAACACAACAGAAACCACTCCGTTCTCAAAAGAGCTTCAAGGGTTACTCCTAGTCGCCTTTGCAGGGGCCAAGTGTGGACTGGAACTGCTCAGTACACCCATTTCCCCTCGTCCAAACCTACCTTCTGTGTGCCCAGTTTCTTCTCCACACCCCCAGAAAGCGTCCCGCTTTTATTGTCTTTCCAGGGGTAGAAGTTTGAGCGTGGAGACGAAGTGGCAGAGCTGGAAGAAGAGGAGGAAGTCAGGCAGTGGGCTGAAGGCTTAGAGGAGGGAGCGTTATCCTCCGTACGACCAGCTTTGCGTTTCTTCACCGTTCCCATCTGGTGCTCAAAGACCCTCCCGCTGCCCTGCCCGTGCAGCCCTGAGTCTCCCACGCAAGCACGGCTGTGGGAATTGGCGGTGGGAGAAGGGTCCCCCAGAGGAGGGTGTGTCCGTCTGTAAGTCCAAATAGCCTTTGTGCTCGGCGACTGGGCGTCTGTGGGGGAAGGCTGGGGGTGGGGTTTGCTGCTGGGGGAGAGCGTGCCATTGGTCTGTGCGTGCGCTTTGGAAGATAAAGACGACGTGTTGGAAGGCGGGCGGCCCCTGTCCTGGAGGACGATGCAGTTCCTGTCGGGACCCGAGTGCTCTCCTTCCTGGGATGGGACTTTGCGCTTGCGGAGAACAGCGGCTGTAGCGACTTGCTCTCGCAGCTTCAGCATTTGCTTGCTGGGACGTCCGACTGGATTCTTGGGTCGTCCGTGACTACCGGCGATGCTGCTGCTGCTATTGCTCCCGTAGTTCTCCAACTGCGTGGATGTCGGGGGCCTCCCCGGCCCTCGACTGGAAGATGATGAGGATGACGCCGTTTTGAGGGAGGAGCTAATATGACTTCCTGTGCGAACCTTAGAATGTGATGAAGAGGAGGACATGATGGTGGGAGACACGGATGTGATGGTCTTGGCTGGAGGAGGAGGAGACTGAAGGTCTGCAGCTTGAGGTATTTTCCTGGACAGAGGGAAAAAAAGAACAGATGAGCCCACCTGCAGTGTCTGACAGCACAGCCATGTTTACAGTGGCCACACCCCCGCCTCACCCTGCCACGGGGAACATAAAGCCCAGACAGCACTGTGAGGTCATCTTCTGAGGGGGCGTTGAACCAAACAACCCAGGGTGCACCTCTGTGCCAGCCTTGTTTGTGCTGCTGTAACATGTAAGCCCTGAGTGTCTGTTCCTGCACTGCCCAGCATGTCAGCAGACACGTTGTTAGCAGGAAACTGCTGCCATACGACAGCTCCTCAGGACCTGCTCAGGCTCAGACCGAGCATCTGATGGAGGAAGAACGTTACACGTGGCATCGTGAGCATGTCACACTGCTGCTCTGTCTGTCCGGCTCTGCCTGAACGAGTCCCACTGATGTGACGTTATGGACCGAGTGGTTTTAATGCCACAGCCTACCTGTATTGTTGCCGACTGCATCCATCGCTTTATCAACACACTGCATCCATTTTCTAATGGAAGCTTCCAGCAGGACAGTGTCTCACACATTTCCTGTGTCAGGAACAAAAGGAGCTACACTGTTTGATAATGTTTGGGCTTTTTACAGTGAACCAAAGCAGCTCCAACTCTTTTCCATGCTGCTGTTCACGGCTGACAGTGTCAGGGCATGCTCCCACATCAGCACTGACTGACAACCAAACCTGTCGTGCTGAACTAGGCTACAGTCAGCATCTCCATGTGTGTCACAGTCAGGGTGAACTGCTCTGTCTAAAGCACAGAATATAATGTCAGAGACATTCACACCCGTGGCCTGCTGCAGATCGTCCTGTGGGGCTCTGGCAGTGCTCAGAGTTCCCACACAGAGGAGCAGACACCAGTCTTGATGTGGGTTAAGCACCTCCTGCAGCATCTGTCCATCTCCTGGAGACTCCTGCATGCTGTTGAGGCTGTGCAGGGAAGGCAGCAAACCAGCTGAAAAGCACACAGCTGGAGCACTACCTGTGCAGCCTGTGCAGGGTGCAGTCAGGGTGCTCCCAGTACTGACACTGACCCCGGTGTCCGTGGGTCGCTCCATTGTTGCACCACAGCTGCTGACAGTAACTCTGAGTAGTAAACACACATATATTCACATGAAGCTCAGGGACGTCTTACTTCCAAAGATGGGCGCTGATGTGCTGTTCCAGCATGCTGCTGAAGGCAGACCTCAGGTGGTGTAGTCTCCTGTCAAACGTGTAGATGCCCTGACCCAACACACGGCTTCCGAACGAGCACACCTTTAAAAACAAGAACACACCTTTAAACACCGAGCACAGAGGCTGTGCAGATATGCTGCTGTCTGAGTTTACATTCAACACAACTGTTTGTTTTGGAACTTCACAAAATCCTTTGAGTTGCTTTTCACACGTCTACTTTTGTATTTGTATCTATTCCAGCACCGTTTGCAGTCAGTCTCTCAGAGAAGTGCCTGGAAGAGCCTGTGGCACCACTGCAACCATGCTGCTTTATCCACACACACACACACACACACACACACACACACACACACACACACACACACACACACGCACACACAAGAAACACACAGGTCTCATTATCACAGCCTGTGTCTCCTGTGTGTGCGTCTGCTGTGTGTGTGCGTCTGCTGTGTGTGTGCGTCCCCCGTGTGTGCGTCTGCTGTGCGTCCCCCGTGTGTGCGTCTGCTGTGCGTCCCCCATGTGTGCGTCTGCTGTGTGTGCGTCTGCTGTGTGTCTCCCGTGTGTGCGTCTGCTGTGTGCGCGTCTGCTGTGTGTGCGTCTCCCGTGTGTGCGTCTGCTGTGTGTGCGTCTGCTGTGTGTGCGTCTGCTGTGTGTCTCCCGTGTGTGTGTCTGCTGTGTGTCCCCCGTGTGTGTGTCTGCTGTGTGTCTCCTGTGTGTGCGTCTGCTGTGTGTGCGTCTGCTGTGTGTGGGTCTCCCGTGTGTGCGTCTGCTGTGTGTGGGTCTCCCGTGTGTGCGTCTCCCGTGTGTGCGTCCCCCGTGTGTGCGTCCCCCGTGTGTGCGTCTGCTGTGTGTCTCCTGTGTGTGCGTCTGCTGTGTGTGCGTCTGCTGTGTGTCTCCTGTGTGTGCGTCTGCTGTGTGTGCGTCTGCTGTGCGTCCCCCGTGTGTGCGTCTGCTGTGCGTCCCCCGTGTGTGTCTGCTGTGTGTGCGCGTCTGCTGTGTGTGCGTCTGCTGTGTGTCTCCCGTGTGTGCGTCTGCTGTGTGTCTCCCGTGTGTGCGTCTGCTGTGTGTCTCCCGTGTGTGCGTCTGCTGTGTGCGCGTCTCCCGTGTGTGCGTCTGCTGTGCGTCCCCCGTGTGTGCGTCCCCCGTGTGTGCGTCCCCCGTGTGTGCGTCTCCTGTGCGTCCCCCGTGTGTGCGTCCCCCGTGTGTGTGTCTGCTGTGTGTCTCCTGTGTGTGCGTCTGCTGTGTGTGCGTCTGCTGTGTGTCTCCCGTGTGTGTGTCTGCTGTGTGTGTGTCTGCTGTGTGTCTCCTGTGTGTGCGTCTGCTGTGTGTGCGTCTGCTGTGCGTCCCCCGTGTGTGTGTCTGCTGTGTGTCTGCTGTGTGTGCGTCTGCTGTGTGTGCGTCTGCTGTGTGTGCGTCTGCTGTGAGTCTCCTGTGTGTGCGTCTGCTGTGTGTGCGTCTGCCGTGTGTCTGCTGTGTGTGCGTCTGCCGTGTGTCTCCCGTGTGTGCGTCTGCTGTGTGCGCGTCTCCCGTGTGTGCGTCTGCTGTGCGTCCCCCGTGTGTGTGTCTGCTGTGTGTCTCCTGTGTGTGCGTCTGCTGTGTGTGCGTCTGCTGTGTGTCTCCCGTGTGTGCGTCTGCCGTGTGTGGGTCTCCCGTGTGTGCGTCTGCCGTGTGTGCGTCTGCCGTGTGTGGGTCTCCCGTGTGTGCGTCTCCCGTGTGTGCGTCTCCCGTGTGTGCGTCTCCCGTGTGTGCGTCTGCTGTGCGTCCCCCGTGTGTGCGTCCCCCGTGTGTGTGTCCCCCGTGTGTGCGTCCCCCGTGTGTGTGTCTGCTGTGTGTGTGTGTGTGTCTGCTGTGTGTCTCCTGTGTGTGCGTCTGCTGTGTGTCTCCTGTGTGTGCGTCTGCTGTGTGTGTCTGCTGTGTGTGTGTCTGCTGTGTGTGTCTGCTGTGTGTGTGTCTGCTGTGTGTCTCCTGTGTGTGTGTCTGCTGTGTGTCTCCTGTGTGTGTGTGTCTGCTGTGTGTGTGTGTCTGCTGTGTGTCTCCTGTGTGTGTGTGTCTGCTGTGTGTGTGTGTCTGCTGTGTGTGTCTCTGCTGTGTGTGTCTCCTGTGTGTGTCTCTGCTGTGTGTGTCTCCTGTGTGTGTGTCTCCCGTGTGTGTGTCTCCTGTGTGTGTGTCTCCCGTGTGTGCGTCTGCTGTGTGTCTCCCGTGTGTGCGTCTCCCGTGTGTGTGTCTCCCATGTGTGCGTCTCCCGTGTGTGTGTCTCCCATGTGTGCGTCTCCCGTGTGTGCGTCTCCCGTGTGTGCGTCTCCCGTGTGTGTGTCTCCCGTGTGTGCGTCTCCCATGTGTGTGTCTCCCGTGTGTGTGTCTGCTGTGTGTGTGTCTGCCGTGTGTGTGTCTCCCGTGTGTGTGTCTGCTGTGTGTGTGTCTCCCGTGTGTGCGTCTGCTGTGTGTGTGTCTGCCGTGTGTGTGTCTGCCGTGTGTGTGTCTGCCGTGTGTCTCCTGTGTGTGCGTCTGCTGTGTGTGTGTCTGCTGTGTGTCTCCTGTGTGTGCGTCTGCTGTGTGTGTGTCTGCTGTGTGTCTCCTGTGTGTGCGTCTGCTGTGTGTGTGTCTCCCGTGTGTGTGTCTGCTGTGTGTCTCCCGTGTGTGCGTCTCCCGTGTGTGTGTCTCCCGTGTGTGCGTCTCCTGTGTGTGCGTCTCCTGTGTGTGCGTCTGCTGTGTGTGCGTCTGCTGTGTGTGCGTCTGCTGTGTGTCTCCTGTGTGTGTGTCTGCTGTGTGTGTGTGTCTCCCGTGTGTGTGTCTGCTGTGTGTGTGTCTGCTGTGTGTGTGTCTCCCGTGTGTGTGTCTCCTGTGTGTCTCCTGTGTGTGCGTCTGCTGTGTGTGTGTCTCCTGTGTGTCTCCTGTGTGTGCGTCTGCTGTGTGTGCGTCTGCTGTGTGTCTCCTGTGTGTGTGTCTGCTGTGTGTGTGTGTCTCCCGTGTGTGTGTCTGCTGTGTGTGTGTCTGCTGTGTGTGTGTCTCCCGTGTGTGTGTCTGCTGTGTGTCTCCTGTGTGTGTGTCTGCTGTGTGTCTCCTGTGTGTGCGTCTGCTGTGTGTGTGTCTCCCATGTGTGTGTCTCCCGTGTGTGTGTCTGCTGTGTGTGTGTCTCCCATGTGTGTGTCTCCCGTGTGTGCGTCTGCTGTGTGTGCGTCTGCTGTGTGTGCGTCTGCTGTGTGTGTGTCTCCCATGTGTGTGTGTCTGCTGTGTGTCTCCTGTGTGTGCGTCTGCTGTGTGTGTGTCTCCCATGTGTGTGTCTCCCATGTGTGTGTCTCCCATGTGTGTGTCTGCTGTGTGTGTCTCCTGTGTGTGCGTCTGCTGTGTGTGTGTCTCCCGTGTGTGCGTCTGCTGTGTGTGTGTCTCCCGTGTGTGTGTCTGCTGTGTGTCTCCTGTGTGTGCGTCTGCTGTGTGTGTGTCTGCCGTGTGTGTGTCTGCTGTGTGTGTGTCTGCCGTGTGTGTGTCTGCCGTGTGTGTGTCTCCCATGTGTGCGTCTCCCGTGTGTGTGTCTGCTGTGTGTCTCCCGTGTGTGCGTCTCCCGTGTGTGTGTCTGCTGTGTGTCTCCCGTGTGTGCGTCTCCCGTGTGTGTCTGCTGTGCGTCTGCTGTGTGTGTGTCTGCTGTGTGTGCGTCTCCCGTGTGTGTGTCTGCTGTGTGTGCGTCTCCCGTGTGTGTGTCTGCTGTGCGTCTGCTGTGTGTGTGTCTGCTGTGTGTGTGTCTCCTGTGTGTGTGTCTGCTGTGTGTGTGTCTGCTGTGTGTGTGTCTCCCGTGTGTGTGTCTGCTGTGTGTCTCCTGTGTGTGTGTCTGCTGTGTGTGTGTCTCCCGTGTGTGTGTCTCCTGTGTGTCTCCTGTGTGTGCGTCTGCTGTGTGTGTGTCTCCTGTGTGTCTCCTGTGTGTGCGTCTGCTGTGTGTGCGTCTGCTGTGTGTCTCCTGTGTGTGTGTCTGCTGTGTGTGTGTGTCTCCCGTGTGTGTGTCTGCTGTGTGTGTGTCTGCTGTGTGTGTGTCTCCCGTGTGTGTGTCTGCTGTGTGTCTCCTGTGTGTGTGTCTGCTGTGTGTCTCCTGTGTGTGCGTCTGCTGTGTGTGTGTCTCCCATGTGTGTGTCTCCCGTGTGTGTGTCTGCTGTGTGTGTGTCTCCCATGTGTGTGTCTCCCGTGTGTGCGTCTGCTGTGTGTGCGTCTGCTGTGTGTGCGTCTGCTGTGTGTGTGTCTCCCATGTGTGTGTGTCTGCTGTGTGTCTCCTGTGTGTGCGTCTGCTGTGTGTGTGTCTCCCATGTGTGTGTCTCCCATGTGTGTGTCTCCCATGTGTGTGTCTGCTGTGTGTGTCTCCTGTGTGTGCGTCTGCTGTGTGTGTGTCTCCCGTGTGTGCGTCTGCTGTGTGTGTGTCTCCCGTGTGTGTGTCTGCTGTGTGTCTCCTGTGTGTGCGTCTGCTGTGTGTGTGTCTGCCGTGTGTGTGTCTGCTGTGTGTGTGTCTGCCGTGTGTGTGTCTGCCGTGTGTGTGTCTCCCATGTGTGCGTCTCCCGTGTGTGTGTCTGCTGTGTGTCTCCCGTGTGTGCGTCTCCCGTGTGTGTGTCTGCTGTGTGTCTCCCGTGTGTGCGTCTCCCGTGTGTGTCTGCTGTGCGTCTGCTGTGTGTGTGTCTGCTGTGTGTGCGTCTCCCGTGTGTGTGTCTGCTGTGTGTGCGTCTCCCGTGTGTGTGTCTGCTGTGCGTCTGCTGTGTGTGTGTCTGCTGTGTGTGTGTCTCCTGTGTGTGTGTCTGCTGTGTGTGTGTCTGCTGTGTGTGTGTCTCCCGTGTGTGTGTCTGCTGTGTGTCTCCTGTGTGTGCGTCTGCTGTGTGTGTGTCTCCCGTGTGCGCGTCTCCCGTGTGCGCGTCTGCTGTGTGCGCGTCTCCTGTGCGTCTCCTGTGTGCGCGTCTCCTGTGTGTGCGCGTCTCCTGTGTGTGCGTCTGCTGTGTGTGCGTCTGCTGTGTGCGCATCTCCTGTGCGTCTGCTGTGTGTGCGTCTCCTGTGTGTGCGTCTCCTGTGTGTGCGTCTGCTGTGTGCGCGTCTCCTGTGTGTGCGTCTCCTGTGTGTGCGCGCGTCTCCTGTGTGTGCGTCTGCTGTGTGCGCGTCTGCTGTGTGCGCGTCTCCTGTGTGTGCGCGTCTCCTGTGTGTGCGTCTCCTGTGTGCGCGTCTCCTGTGTGTGCGCGTCTCCTGTGTGTGCGCGTCTCCTGTGTGTGCGTCTGCTGTGTGCGCGTCTCCTGTGTGTGCGTCTGCTGTGTGTGCGTCTCCTGTGTGTGCGTCTCCTGTGCATCTCCCCTGTGTCCTTGGGGACATGAGGACACAGCATGGGCGTCCTCCTGTCCCTGTGTAACGTCTCAGCCTGTGGTGATCAGAGGCTGGGCTCTGTGGCTGCTGAGCCCCAGTAAGTCTCACCGCCGCTGGTCTGGGATGCGCAGCCGAAGATGGAAACTCAGCTCGCTCGTCGTTTCCTTCGGCCTCGCTTTCATCGCTCGAGATTCGTCCGTGGACCAGAGGCGAGGGGACTCTGGGATTACCCTCATCCGACCGCTGGCTCTCCTCCTCTGGGGCACTCTCTACCACAGCCGTAGGCCAACTAGAACACACACAGGACCATCCAGATCCAGTTACACCCTCAGCAGCACCACATCAGCTCCTTCCCTACACTTGATGCACACGCTGTACTGAGCCGCGAACTGGTGGACTCATCTGAGAAGCCTTTAAACTTGCTCTGTTTGGGGATTATGTAACAGAACGAACACCTGGGTGTTAGTTTAGCAGACCATCAGTCCAGCACGTCTATGTTACAGCAGCAGCTGTTAGCTGCTTGATAAAACAGTTGCCCAGCAGCTGACTACACATGAATCCTGCAAGCCAAACCATGTTTGAGCCACTATAATCAGTAAAAAGATGGTTATTTATCTCTAGAAGAGTCCTAACTTCTTCTATAAGCATCCTTAGCTTCAGCATTCTTCACAACCTGAAGGCAGGGAGGGTGACCAAAGGTCTCCTGCAGTGTGGAGTACCAGCTTGCTCCCTGGGGGCCTCTGGGCTGAGGGACTGTCCCGTCGAGGAGCCTCCCTCCAGGGCTGGGCTCCCTTTCTCTCGAACCCTGGTCTTGAGTTCTGCCACTAGCTGGTCAAAGTTCTTGCTGCGGCCCACCACCTTCCTCCTCTGGTGGATGGAGTGAATCTGAGGGAAGGACAGATCAGATTGTGTGTTTGCTGTGGATCTGAGCAGGCCTGTGTGATGGGACTGACTGGATACTGTGGAGTTTCAGAATCGATTCTTTCAACAACAGGACAGTATAACAGTGCTTTTGAAAGATGACATCATCCCCCACCTATAGAGTCCACATTAAACTCCTCCCACAGTCGAGGACATTGTCATCTGAACACAGCACAAGTTGTCCCCCATTAATGAAGCGCCCGTACGAACCCCCCAGTGTTCCCAGCAGAAGCACCATTTCTCCCACAGAGCTGTTTTGGTGTACACATGTTTACTTCCTGTATGTGCAGTGGATCAACACTAAAGACTTGACAGCGTTTCACACACAGCTCAGAAGAATAACTGCAGTCGGTCACCTCTCTCATCAACAAGCTGCACGTCTGGCCTGCGATGGTCGACCGCTCTCCTGAAGGGCGCAGTTCTGACACGTCTCCATGCGTGATCAGTGGGATTCAGATTAGCGTGTCGTCTTCACACAAACAGAGGCGTGTCGGGGTCCTGCTGGTCCCGTGACCTCTGACCCAGCTGTCTCACACTGACCCTACACTGGTAGTCTTCAGATCTCATGATGCGTCGCACACCGTCAGGCCAGAGGCAGCAACGGTGTCTGACTGTAGCTACTGTGTCGTCTCCTTGGTAGGCCTCGCTCTGTTCTCTGATGGTCTCGTCGTGCACTGTGGTAAACGCCAAGGCGGCTTTTTCCTGTCCCAGCAGTGGGCGGTCCTGGCTCTCCTGCCTTTCGTTTCCTTCACATGTCGATGGACAGCTTGGAGTTGTTCCTGCACTGCAGTCTTTTATCAGCTGTTGTCTTCAGTGCAGGGAGCTCAGCCACAGCGTGTTGTGAACCTCCCTCCAGTGTGACTGACGTATGGCCACCACCTGTTTCAGGATGCTCCGTGGCAGGTTGGAGCCGTGTGTGAATCACTGTCAGAGCGTGTTGTGTTGATGCACTGCCCGTTCCAATCCTGCATTGTTACTCTATACTGCGACGTTTCAGCCACACCTATGGTGACGTGTAAGGAGCACAGGAGATGTTTCTGGAAATATTATGAAGAATAGGCTTTATTGGTGCTTCCAGAGCTCAACACGAGATGGAAAGACACCGAGTTTGGGACAGACTGGACCTCACACCAGTTTGAAAGTGGGAGAGCTGTGGTGAAGACCACGATGGGATTCTGTCACATATTTGATATCACATTGTTGAGGAGATCGATCCAGTGGAAAACAAAAAGGACTCACGGCTGTGCAGGACAACTTCAATGACAGAATGACATGTGACACACAGGTTTACACAAACGTTCAGTGATAACAGCATGATGAGTGTGCGTGAGGGCTGAACATGGCGGACAGGCTCGAAGCCCACACGCTGCCCTGTCACTGGGTCACAGCCTGACAGCACGCCTCACCCTGTACTTACCCACACTGAAGCACTAACATGGGACAGCACGCGTGTGTGTGTGTGTGTGTGTGTGTGTGTGTGTTGCTTACATTGCATGTCAGGAGGCGGGTGCACACTTTCTTCCTGTCGGGGTCAAGGACGCCGCAGTGTTTGTCCAAGTCGCACTTCCTCTCTGAGGACACACAGAAGCCACGTGAGCCACAGTGTGACAGCACAAGCTCACGTCTGTTGTCCACACGTGTGGACACACGGTTTCATTCTATTTGAAAGCAAACGGCCGGCTGCAGACGGCCGCAGCTGCGCTCTCTGCACTCGGCAGGCTGATCCTTCATGATGCATCACAGCGCGTCACGCTGTGTGTCAGCAGACGCCGGCTGCAGACTCAAACAGAACAAAGACATCGCACAGACACATGAACGCAGCGTTCCAGAATAGCTCGGAGTGACGCTCGGCTTGTTTTAACAGTGCCGCCATCTTGGATTGCTACCTCGGGTCACATTGGTTGGCTCGGACTTTCCGAGTGGGAAACAAAAACCTTTAAAACTTGGCATCGACTTCCGACTTATTCGGGAACGCACCACACTTCTACTGACATCTACTTTCTCTATTGCCTGCACGTCTGAACTTGTACTCACTGGAAGCCACTTTGTTGTAGGGTCTGGGGATGCGGTGGCGTGTGGCAGCGGAGGTTTGAGTGGAATCCTTTCTCACTGTGGGGTGCCTGTCACTGGGTGAAGATCTACCAGGCGGAGTAGCTCCGTGTGGCCAAGGGGGATCTCTGAGAGACGGAGGTGGGGAGCTCATGGGAGGCTCGAGAGGTGGTGGCTGCTTGAATACCGAAGAGTCAAAGTGACTGCCGTGGGACTTCTCCAGTGGGGAGTGTCTTGGTGACGAGAGAAGAAGTTCACAGTTTGTCATCGTAGCCAATGAAAAACAACCATGTGTGAATAAGAGGGCTCTAATGTTTCAGTCCTGCGCTCTACATTAGCTGTGCTCGCTCAGATCACGTGTTCGTCTCTCTAACACAGCTCTGTGCTGATTGGTCGCAAACACAAGGTTTGGATAGAAAGGTGTGTGAGGCTTTTGTACTGAGCTGTGATTAATAACTTTAACATGATAATCCACCACGCTCCACCAAGTATGTCAGGAACTGAAGAAGATGCCCACTTTCATGCCGGCTTCTCTCCAAACACCAATCCTTTCCTACCAGCTGGAACGATGACACGGGTGCTGCCACGAGCAGGTTACGCGTAGCACACATCAGGACACGCCAAAGGGCTTCAACTCACCAAAACTCGAAAATAAAAAAGTCAAATGTGTATTTGAGAGAAAACTCGAGTGGCGATGAGCTGAGACAGATTCTACCACAGACAAGTCCCACCTCATTTCTGGGTGCAACCCTGTCTGTGGTCCCCAGACTCCAGCAAGCACAGAGTTCAAAAACAGCCAACAGCCTTTCATCCCCAAGAAAAGGTTTAGCTTATGACAGGTGTTATTCTACAGTCAGCATCCATGGAGGATCTATGGTGCTAGCTTCCATCTAGACATGATGCACCAGAACATACGGTTCTGCTGTTACCTGATCAAAGATTATGACTATGGCTCACTGGAGCTTCAGCTAGCTACAGAGCTAGGGTAATAATGCAAACACATTAGCACAGTGACAAAGAGCATCAGGTTTAAAGGTTAGTCATTAATGTGCTGCTGTGTGGTTTGGATGACTCGCTACAAAGAGAGGCCAACACTCGCTGTTTGTCATTTCAATTAGATATAAGAACACATTACAACATTTGTACAGAGGATTTAGACGAACAAAATCATTGCACGTCCAATCCAAGCTAGCCACTACACTCTGAACAGCTGACATCATCTATTATTGCTTTAATCAAGCTCGGACATTTTGACTGGACTGTGTTCTTACCGCACTCCGTCCTTGGAAGTTTTCGAGTATCTGTACTGTGGTGGTGTGACGGGTGAAGGTGGAGCCGCCCGGAGCTGCCCGACTCCCTGGTTTCGACCCTCCCACGAAGCAGCGTTGGTCCCATGAGGAGGAGAGGGGCCGTGATGGCTTCTCTGTTGGGGTTGCGGTGCCGGGGTGGGAGAGCGTAAGCGGGCGTACAGCTTGGCCACAGGCCCGTGTCTCCGCTCGCAGTGCTTTTCAAAGGCCTGTGGCTTCACGACCTGCCCGCAATGGCTGCAAACCACCAGGTAGAAGTCGTCATGGCCAGGGTAGAGGCCAAAGATGGACATGTCTTGAAGAAGAGTGGAGAACACAGAAAGACGTACTCTCACTTAGAGGAACCTACGGTTTCAAACATCCTAAATCTGCACGTGCTTCTTGCGACTGACATGCTCGTAGCCTGCTGTGCTGCTGGATCTGCTTCTACTGTGTAGCCTGTTCCATGGAGAAGCTGTAAGTCGGGGCTTACTTACCCGACTAAGTATTTGCAGACTCAGTTGAATGTGATGACATTTTCAGGCTTTGTTTCACTCACTAACAAGGTATGGGTGTGCGATATATCGAATATACTCAACGTATCGCGGGTTTTTCCACGTGCAATGGTTAAAGTGGCTTTATGGGAACCATTGAGTACAGGTTGCCATGGAAATATTAAGCTGTCTGCATGTAACCCATGCTGCAGATGCATGTCGTTCGGATTTCACGAGGAGGATGTCGAACAAAATGCAGTCTTTGCAAAACATGCCGTGAAACTATCGCTGCAAAATGTAGCAGCAGCACAAATGTATCCACCAGCTGAAAAGGTGTTTGAACGTCTGCACGTGAACGTCTGCACGTGAACGTCTGCACGTGAACGTCTGCACGTGAACGTCTGCACGTGAACGTCTGCCCGCACACCGAACAGTAAACCAGCTGTGACTCTCGTTTCTGTCATTTAAGGTCGGCAGTTTTCACGCGTCATAGGCACAAAGAGCACCTTGTGGTGCTGTTAGCATCTTTCACTTGGTGCGAGATCCTAAATACTTCTAAACTACTAAAGCTGAGTGCTCCCTCTCGCTGACGCGTGCTCTGAATGTGCACAGTATCATGGTGCACACATGCTGCACACTGTGGGGAGCAGGTATCCTCTCACATCATCTCCAAAAACAGGCCGAGCGTGTTTATTGAAATGATGTGATGAGCTCTGTATCTCTGTGCTCACCAACACATCTCCTCTTTCCCAGCTTGTGTTTGTCAGTGAAAGAGTCCCGTGTGTCTACTGAAGGCATCATGAGTGGAGCCGTGTCTTAGAGAAAACAGCATGAGCGCATTAGCAGAATTATAAGTCGGTAAAGACTTTTTAGCGGCTGATAGCCATCCACTTCTTCCCCTGCTCACAAATAAACTCCCCGGTTTCTGGGTCAAACAGTATGTATGTATGTGCAAGTCAACATCCCGCCCCAGCAGCAGGCGTGCAGGTATACAGGATGATCACACGACAGTGCTCAGCCAGGCTCACGTAAATCCACCCGACTGGGGACCAGAATGCATCCGCTGCCCTGACCAGTGACGGGCCAGTCAGCCTCCTGGTGGTCTTAATAAGAAGCTGGCTGTTTTCATGCATCTGCAGCACAGCCACACGCCAACACGTCGGTATGTGGAAGCCAATAACTGTGAGTAAAAGTTTGGACGTGCACACTTTATAGAAGCTAACGCTATCCAGCCCTCGATCGAAGCAGTTAGACAATGATGGAGGAGTCAGATCAGCCTGTCGTCGGTCAACATGTCCAGTCGCCCAACCTTAGCGTGCACTTTGTTACAAACACAAACCTTTATGAGAAATTCACTGACATAAAAATCGGATTGTAAATGATGGCATCAACTGGTGAGGCTCCCCTGATGTGCACCATGAGCAGGAGCTTGGTGCTAACTGGAACCACAGGCCGGAAACGCTGCAAAGCTTAGAACGACGAAGCTGGCGTGCACGTGCCAAACACTCACGCTCCTCTACGTGCCAAACACGCTCCAACACACCGTCGTCACAGACGCGTGTTACAATGCACAGCATTACAAAGCATGTGGCTTGTGTAGTGTTATAAGCTGTTAATATAACTACAAAAGAAAAATAGAAATTTAAGCCTATTTCCAACAAAAGCTGTGTTCACGATAAGCGACCTGAAACTCAGCGTGAGCTCTGTGAAGACTCTTCATTGTTAAACTTTGACGAAACATTCTGAGTCTGGCCAAAGTTTTTTAACCAAACCTGCACAGCAGATTCAAACTAAGAACAGTGGGGGCCGTGTGATCCTCACACGCACTGTCAGGTACCCCCGAGTTGTGGTGTCATGTTCTCATAAACAGCATCCAGCATGTGTATGTGCAAAGGTGTGTTTGTTAGAAAAGCTGAGATCCATAAGTATGAGGCATGTTTCCAACCTGCACACTTACCCTCTTTACTGAGTGACATTGCCTCTGCAGCCTTTTTGCCATTCTTATTGCAGTCATCCACATCAGGCCCTGAAACACATGTTCAAGACAGCCACTGTCAGCTGTGATGTTGGTATCACCATTAGTAATGCTCATCTTACATCACACATAGCCCATATTAATAAGCTGTGTTATTGACTCAGATCTCGTTTCTTCAGGAAGTACTCGTAGTCCAAGTATACGATCAGCAGGCAGTAGCTAATGGCACTGGGTGGTGGGGAGACTATCTGACAGTTAATGGGCAGAGCAGCACTGGAGAAACGCCAAACAGTGACTCTAAGCTAGCAAGAACACTGTGGGCAGAAGCCACATATATGAGGAATCGTGTGGCGAGTCCACGAGTATCATTGTTTAGGAAGCGAAGTGGGAACGACACGCAAAATGTTTCCTTCTATCACAGGATGGGCCAGCGGTGCAGAAGCGTCAGACTCCTCCTCCGTCACCGGCTCTGAATCCGGCTGCTGCTAGCGTTAGCATGCTGATGCTAACTACCTCGTCGCCACCGGCTAGTCGGGCTCGCATGGTAGCTTGTATGCTCGCTTTCCACGGCCAGCCGTCCACACTAGCCTCCTTCCGCTCTGATGTCAGCCAGCCCTGCCGGTTTTCTCCACACGAATGGTCTCCCCTAAACGCTGCAGACTGTTTTATGACCACACAGGTGGAAATCATGCTACAATGACTGTGTCCTTACAATTATAATTTTTGTAACCTAGTGAAGACCAACATGTTACCCACCCAGCACTAGGACCCGGTAGGGTCTTTGTTTGGGTAACATGTTTAGCTCCGTCCTGCGTTTCCGCGAAAATAAACACTGCTGCTTCCGTTAAATGGCTCCGTACCGATCAGTGTTTGTGTCAGGGTGTTTCCTTACCATCCGCCGGCGTCATGCCCGCCCAATCGGCCCAGGCAGTCCAGCTTTGACCCACGAAATCATCGAGGCTAGGAACCCGCCGATCCAGAGCAGCCATTACTTTTACTGCGCGTTCACGAACCGCCATCATCACTGCGCGGCAAGCAGCTTACGTCATCTCGCGTTCTCGACAGGAAAGGAACTTCCTGCGTGCGCGTGCTGGGGACACCCACACAAACAGAAGGCTTGGCTCTAAGAGCTGTCCCACTTTTGTACCGTGGAAATGACAGAATGTTATCAACACAGCACACGCGTGGACGTAGTATGGTTGAATGCGCAGATCCGCTGCCGCCTGTCTTTACACCTTGTCGCGTGTGGTGAGGCACATGATCAATAGTTGGTCCACGACCCTGTTAAGGGACAGAGGCCACCCACTTTGTCCCCTCTGCATAGACTGGTACTCCTCTATCATGTACCAGACAGCCTGGTTAGAGTGCCACAGCTGCACACCTGCACAGGTACATTATCCTCTGAGCTTCCGCCATTCATCCTTCTTCCACCTGCTCCTGTCTGACACTTACCTCCACCAGACTATTTGATCTTCTCCTCCATTTCACTTCCTGTCCACACCATGATGGAACAGTTGGAACTTTGCTTGCTCTCCTGCATATATCTGCCTTCTTTCCTTCTGTCTCCATCATATCAGCCAGCTCTCTCCCTGTAACAGTCCCTCACTGCCACACGCCTGCCTTTCCTTCTCTCTTGTTGCCTCTTCTTTTGTCTTCATGTAAGAGTAGCACATTTGTACCGGCACCCTGCTGCCCACCAGCACCTGAGGCGATCATTGTTAACCAATCTAAAGCCCAGCACAAACAGCAGGACCTAGTTCGGCGTTCTGTATCGTACACTCACACGGGATAATGTTTGCCAGGAGGTGGCACAGATCAGTGAAAGGATGTGGTCTTGGTGAGGAGAAGAAGAGAATGAGTCCAGGCAGCGTTTCCAGTAATCCACATGAAAAGGGAGCATTGGAGGGTGAGCAGGCAGGCGAGTGCGGAGTTAAGCAGCGTCCTGTGGAGGCGGCTGAGTATGACAGGCACTCCTATAACCAGCAAAGGCACACACAGGAACCTGGAAGGGAATTTTACCAAAGGAGCAGCCTGGTTAGTTAGTTAGCTTTTAACACGCTGATCTTTCCTATTGGAAGTCAAACTGTGTAGTCAGGTGAGCGCAGTAGTCCACTCCAGCGTTGTCCATTGGAGACAGCGAGCCAAGGTAAAGCCACACCTTGCAGCTGATGTCTGTGAACGTGTTATTCATGTGTCCATTACTTGCAGACTGGACTGCTGCAGTTCTCTGTACTTTGGTTTGGACCAGGCCTCTCTTCATGATCTCCAGTTGGTCCAAATGCAGCTGCTCGCCTGCTGACGGGCACTAAGGAGCCTGTAACCCCAGCGCTGGCCTCCCTGTTCCTGTCTAATTTAACATCCTACTTTTTGGTTCTAAGTCAGTTAACAGCGAGCTTCTACCTGTCTGAGTTGTGTATTTATGCTCCAGAAACAACTATAAGCTAACGTTAACGAATCCACAGACTAAAGTGTGGTGGTGACCAATGTTCCCTCTAATGTTTCATGTGTCTGAACACACAAACTCCCTGAGCGGCCCTTGGACCAGGGTGAGCGACAGCAGACGTGGTCACTGTGGTCACGCCAGCATCCAAGTTACATGTTTATTAAAATAACAAATTACAGCGTTTACATTTATGTTAGACTACTTTTAATTAACTGCTTTATCCCACTTACAATGAAAACAAAAATCTTGTTCATGACCTGTGCAGCATGTTAACACTGTTGGAAGGAAAAATAACTTCAACTGCAATTTTGAAAAGACAACTTTGTTTTTTTCTGTTATAAAGCTCTGACTGTATTATGAGTCTGACTCTGTGGGAGAGGGTCTGTAACTCTGTCTGCAAATACAGGATATAAAGACCAATGTTGGGCAATTAATTATATAGTTACTTCTTCAAAAAAGTAACTGAGTTTTGCAAACAAAGTTCTGTCTGTCCTGCTCACATCTCCAAAGGTCGTACCAGGGGCGATTTTAGCCCATTTTTGGGGGTGCTTCAGTGATTCCCCAAAATGAATCAAAGCACCCCCAAAGATTTCTTACTTCTTTTTTTTTTTTTTTTTACAATATTTGCTGTTTGTGTGACACACTACTAAAAATATAAAAAGCATACAGTGCTGTACTTGTTTGAGACGTAACACTTTAACAACAAAAGTATAGATAACCCCCCCTCCCTTCCAAAATGGTTTGTTCCAGCTCCCCCCTGCTCTGGCTCTAGCGCTCTGTCTGCCAGAGCGATGGTGGCTGAGACGCAGCGAGCGGAGGTGGAAGTGCCTGGCTTAAAAGAGTTAGGTAGGAGTCAGGCCTTGTTTATTTTTATTTATTTGATTTTATTTGTCACTGAATGATTGATTTATTTTGAACATGACTAAAATAACAACAAAATACACTTTAAACAACAGTGAGACAAAGAAAGGGTTGGTACAAACAGACTTAAAGGTAAACTCATTTGATCCTACCTCAACATACAACATACATGTATAATTACATACAATTCTATAAGTCTACAAACAGATGTCACGCATAAAAATCCTAATGATGAAGCTGAATATTGGGTTTAATTGTGCCTGTCTGTAGAACAAATGAAATGTTTTGAATAAAAAAGGGTCCACGCATATCTCAAATCAGGCACCAAAGTATGTATCTCATTTACAGTGACAGAGTTTTCCCTTCCTTCCTCTCCTTTTACATAAAGTATAATTACCATTATATAAGCAATCATATATCTGTGTCTATACATACATATACCTAAATAAGTATATACAAAGGAGGGGGAGAAAAAAACAAACAACCCCCCCCCCACCACCTGCTCAGACCAATGTGTAAAATCTTGGAGCAGATATGGTGCCACAAAAAGTGCCATTACTGGGTCTGTGGGAGCTGTTTTTTAAAAACATTTAGACCAGCAGGTGGCGATATTAGGACATGTCCAAAACATGTGACAACGAGGCAGAATTCTGGCCACATCGATCACAGCTTGAGTCCGCCCCTGGAAACATCTGTCGTAGGATCCAAAACGAAATTAAAATCATCAGTTTATGGGTGTCCATATTAGGTAAAGAGGATATAAATGATTTAATAAAACCTGCATCATCAACATTAGGGCATAAATATTTGCTAGTGTAACCTGATTGTTATAAAGTTTCCCTGTAACTATGATATAACGTCCACGAGGGTCTGATAGTACGTTTATCAGACCCTATTCTTAGCTGTGAATGAAACACCTGCGCTCCATCCTCCACGTAGCTTCTGATGATCCTGTTTCTCAAACGGCTTTCCTGCAAGTATCCTATATCTGTCCCCAGCTTTTTAAGGTGTGCCAGAATGTTGCCCAGCTAACAGCACCATTGAGTCCTTTACAATGCCATGACACAAAATTTACTAGGTTTTAATAATGATCAATAACCATTATTTAACTTGTAAATAAAGATTTGCAACCCAATTAAACCCTTTCCCCTCCTTTTTAATAAAATGGCCTCCAAACAAAATACAAACAAACCCAAACAGAACACTGAAACAGTCTCTGCTCCTCCCTGCACAGAGAGGCCTCCATACAACCAAAGTATTTAAGTCTCAGCTCAGAGACACGAACATCTGACTTACCACTAAGCTCCCAAAGATTTATATTATTCATATCCAGTTTCATTTTGATAAAGTTTGATAAAGCACACTCACAGTAATAATAATATCAATAATAATAAAATTAAAGGGAAAGAAAGTAGTTCAGGCTCTGCCATTGACCTTAACCCTTGTTATGATGGATTACATTGGTAAGAGAATAAACATCATCTTGTAACTTAAATCACCTTAATATTAATCCATTTAAATATTAGCTATGAATTTACCTGCGGACACATAATTCATTCTCTGAAAACAGAACAAAGAAAGGAAGAAGATGTAAGAATGTCCTGAGCAGCATAATAACATATTTGACCTGAATAAGAGTTTACCACCTCAGTCAGTGAGCGTCACCGTCCGGTAACGTCTTTCTCGAGCAGCTGCCAGCGCCTCCTATCCAGTTTCACCTTCCGATGTGATCAGCTTGTTGGACGGGATACATTTCTCGTGTCTCTGGAGCCGTTTGCTGTAACCACCTGGCTGGATAACACAGCTGTGTTGGATGCCAGCGCTGCGGAGTTTCTGCTTCAGTTGATTGAAGGTTGCTCGCATCCGCCCAGCCTCAGGACTTGTGTCGGGGAAAATATAAACTGGAGACCCGTCGAAGTGTAAGTTTCCTTTATTACGAGACAGTCTCAGGATCTTCTCCTTGTCTCGAAGTAGTGCAATCGGATAATATCGGGCCTCGGTCGTTCCCCGCTGCGTGGTTTGGGGATAAGGCTTCTTCTCGATCAATAACAACAGGGCGGTCAAAGTTATCTACTCCAGAAACTTTGCGGCAAAATCGGTGACGTTATTCGCTTCTGCGCCTTCTGCAACACCAACTATTCTGATATTCTGTCTGCGACTTCCATCCTCTCAGGCCACGTGTCTCTTTAGCTGAAAAACATGACACCAGGTAACCTGCAGTGTGGGAAACGTGTTTCCCGACGATGTTTGCTGCCCTACAATCCGCCCTGCTCTGCAGTGAAATCAGCACCGTCCTGTTGCTCCCATTGAAGTGTATACAGCCTGTTTAAACTCTAAAACTTAACACTGTCCTGTTTGGAATGGGTACTGACTGACTGGATGCCCATTAACCTTATAACTGTTGTGTGTGTGTGTGTGTGTACAGATAGACAGCCAGGTGCATATAAGGAAGGTTTTTCAAAAAAAGGAGCCACATTCAGGTGAAAGTGTAAAATCAAATGACCTGTGAATCAGGAATAATGTTGGATCAGTGTTTCAATATTTATCCTTTATTAGATGTTCGTGTGGTTTGGTTATTTGCCTTTTGCTTGAAAGTACACTGAGAGGACTTTTCATTAGTGATCTTAATAGTAGTTTTTTCATATTAATGTAATTTTTCATCTAATTGAATCTATTTGTGTATGATTGTCAGTCCAAAGAGGGAACGTGAGGAAGAAGCAGGTAAGCTAACAGACAGACAGCAGTGACAGGCAGAAACTGTGAACCTGACAAAGAGGAAAACCTGATTTTACTCACAGTCTGGAAGTTGTGTCCTCCCTGTATTAAAGCTGCTAAACAGAATCTGCTAAACAAACTGGGCTGAAACATTTTGAGCCTCTTTAACAACATCCCAACATAACATTATCATTGATCGGGGAGATTCAAGTTAATGATATATTTGTATGTGGTTCAGCCACAGCTCTACTGAAACCTCAGCCAGTAACAGGTCGGCCAACCTTTGGACCGTCCAGTTGTCTGTATGACTGCTGCAGTACGTGCATCACATGTGCTCACTATCAGTGCCAAAGACTGTCCTGGTGGAGCGAGCAGCTGTAAAGAGAAGCAGATGCTCTGTTTCTACAAGTGTTTTAAGCTTGTTTCAAAGATTCTGTACAGCAGCTTTAAATGTTTTCCAAAAGCACACACACACTTATCAGTGTTTCTCACACTTGTTACAGTGTGGACCAGCTGAGAAAAGGTCAAGCTGTCCCAAGGACCACCATGAAAGCATGAAACCCATAAATCTTACAACACAAAATTAGCATCTGCAGTAAAGATGTTTTCATACATGCTACCACAGGCAGAGTTGGCTCCATTTTTTAAATGAATATTTTGTAATAATTTATTGTTTTTGGAGTGTATTTTTATGTGTCTGTATTATATTAAACACACATTAAAAGTGAATCTCTGTCCAAAAAATACAGTCAGTTTACTTCTTACTCACTGTGAGCATCATTCATTATTCTCCCAGTAATGAAGGTTAGCATATGTATTTATTTATTCCAATCCATTCTTCTTTGGCAGCATTTAAATAACCTTGATCAGATTTGATGGTTTTGTTACAGACTTTTCAAAAAAGTCACAAATGTACAAAACAGTGATGTCATGTTTTGTGACTCGGACCCAGGCACAGAGGGACTTGATGAATTTAAGAATCTTATGATTTAATAAAGAAATTTGCAGACTTGCACAGAGATGGTAAAGTTATGATGACGGAGATGAAGACAGCAGACGAGGAGGACAGGGAGGAGCAGGGGTTTAAATGCCCCGAGGAGACAGTCAGAGGGAACTCGGGACAACATTTAAGGACGCAGGGACTGACAGAGACGGGTTTATCTTGGCTGGCTGGGCAGCTCTCTGGGTGCTCAGCACCCACAAAGCTCTGATCCTAGAATCGCCCCTGGGTTGTACACGTCGTCATTAACGTGGCTTCACGCCACATCAGCCGCTTTGCTCGCTACAACACCGGTGTGGGCGCATGAGGACGCTGTCATAGCCTGTCAGCGACGTTGATTGGCTGCGTATATACGAATGTGAATGGCATCATTGGCTGGACTGTGGGATAAGGTGGCATGGTTCTGATCACATACAGGAGCAGCCAGTCACTGACTCACACTGCAGGACAGAGTTGTTCAAGTATTCACGTTAATTGCAGGTTCGATTTTTGCAGCTTGGAGGGACCATGGTGGTGACAGAGTGGGAGGCCCACACTCTGCTAATATCAGATCTGCACAAACACTCGGACGTTTGAAATCATTACTAACGGCGCGTTTTTATGGCCTGGCTTTTAGCACGCGTTGACACAAACATTTCGCTTTTAACAGCCTTAGTTGTTGTTTTTATTGACGTTCTATATTTTACTGCATCATTGTTGTGCATTTTATTATAGTGGCCTTTTACATTGACAAGCACGTTGTGCAGCATGGCCTGTTGTGCTGTATAAATACACTTGAGCTTGAATGTGTGAGTGGCAGCACGGGTCCATCTGTACTGGCAGCGCAGACGGCTTCTGCTGCGCTCCTGCAACACTCACAGGAGGCTAATAACACAGAGCCGGCAGACTACAACTGTAATAAGATTCTGGACCTTCTAGGGTCTACACTGGAAGTTCAAAGTGGTCTTCAGGGAATGGTATGACTCCTCCTGTGCATCTCCCCCGTTTCTGTCCCTGCCCTTTGTTTCCCCTGTCTCTGTGGTGACCTACTTTACAGAGACAGGATCCTCCTGGGAGCTCAGATTCTCCTGGACACGACTGAATCAATCTGACAATCAGCTGTCTGCCATTTAAGCTGGTCCTGACGTTCAGTTAGTCACCGCTGAGTTGTCTCCCTCCTCCTCCTCAGTGTAAGAAGCCCTGACTGTGGCACTGATGAGACCCTTACACGGCTCCATCCACCGGCTCACTCTGCTGTCAGAGGCGGCTGAGGTTTTTTAACATCTGTCCCACAATAGGATTTTCTATGAGTCTGCTGTAGCCAGTGCCATCTTCTATGCTGTTGCATGCTGGGACAGCAGGTTAACAGCTGTGCATGAACTGATGCACAAGACCAGTAACGTAGTGGGGACGGAGCTGGACTCTCTTAGGGTGGTGTCTGAGAGGCGGATGTTGTCCAAGATAAAGACAATGCTGGACAACAGCTCTCACCCACTCCATGACGTGCTGGCCAGTCACAGGAGAACGCTCAGTGGGGGACTGAGATTACCCATGATGCACCACTGAACGAGACAGGAGATCATGCCTGCCGTGGACATGGCTGCACCACTCCTCCACTGAATGCACTGCAAACACTGATCGTGACACCGCTACCTGCACATCCTCTGCAGAGGAAATAAAGTACAGTTTGATAAGAGGGGCACCTCAGTGCCAGCATACATACTTAGCACTGTAATATGCATGTGTAATATACGGGGATGTTTACTGTTCTTACTGAGACAGCAGGGTGGAGCTTCTGCAGCAGCACAGGCTGCTTGGAGGATCTTTTAATAGAACTTACAGGTGGCGTCAACACCTGAAATACAAACGTGGACACGAACAGACGACATCATGAAGCACCAGGAAGCCCTGAACTGAAGCACAGACCAGAGGAAGAGCAAAGATGTGCTAAAATGTGAGTAACCAAAGCAGGCAGAAGTACCTCCGCTTATATCCACCTGCTGACAAACACTACGACCTCTGAGCCAACTGGAGGCCACAAAAAAGCTTTTTGTTTGTGAAAGAATCATTTGAAAGACAGGATGTTTCTAACCTTAGACACACTGCAAAAATGGAACAAAGCAGTGCTCTACAGTGCTTTCATATGCACACTGTTACAGGCTAGCGCTGGTCGTTGCACACTGCGCCTAGGCCTGGTTTGTCCAGACGAGCAGGGCACGTGATCAGTGATGTCCCGGCTCCATTTGGTGCATCGCTGCTTCTGTGCCTGATTCAGTGGTCTAAGGAAGTGAATCATGGGTCAGATCTTTGGTGAACCAGTCTGTGACATACTGGGAGTCATGGAAGCAGCGAGGATGTACTGCCTGCTCCTAAATCAAAAACAAATACACTAATGTGTTATTGCTTCAGCAGTGCATGAGCAACTCTAGCCCTGGAGTTTCATTATAACACGAGTTATAATGCACCTGCACATAAGCACAGGGAGGCAGGGCCTCACAGCACAGGCACACTCCCAACCTATTAAAAGAGTGTGTGCTTCATTATTCTAGGTTTTCTTCATTATGTTTACAAATGGCCAGAAGCAGAGAGCATGTTTATTGATCAAACAGACACAAAGAGCAGCTGAGGTACAGAGAAGCTGCCAGTTCAGCTCTGAGCTGATGAAGGAGCTTGTTTCAAGCTTCACATGGTGCCAAACAGGACTGTGCTGAGGAATCAGCCTTTTCACATGACAGCTCGATTGGACCAGAGTGAGCATCTGACAGGTACCATGTTTCTCCAACAACCTCCGTTTGATCTGAAGTTAGAGTCCATCCAGGTCTACCTGACTCACCGATACATAAAGCTGAATATCATCTGCACAGGAATGAAACCGCACGCTACGCCTTCGAACGCTCAGCACTGTTCCAGCTCGACTCCACCACCCACCAGTGTGTGTGGACTTCATGTTCTCACTGTGTTTGTGCGGGTTATTACCAGGTACTCCGCCTTCCCTCCACAGTCAGGTGGAGTTAGGCTGTCTCTGTGTGTTAACCCTGCATCATATTTGCAATCAGTCCATGGGCCTCTCGCCCTGTGGTAGCTCAGAGGCTCCACCCTCCACGACCCCGATAAGAAGAAGAAGAGGAAGAATGGATGGATGTCTCTGAGTGAGCTGATGCTGCCACAGGAGAAAGGAACTGGTCCCAGCAGTGCAGCTCAGCGTGTGACTCCCATCGTCAGGAATAAATGAAACTGCCGCACTTAATTCATGCTGTAATCGCTCTAATAGGATGTTATGGTGGACAGCATGGAACGCTGCACTGAGGTCGAGCAGGACAAGCACAGAGATGAGTCCACTGTCAGAGAAGATCGTCTGTAACCTTCACTGAAGCCGTTTCTGTGCTGAGCTCTGAAACCTGACTGAAACTCTTCAATAAGCAGAGGATCTGTTAGCTGTTTACTCTCTCCACACTGAGAGGATGAAATCAGTTCATTCGATGTGTGTGCCAGTGTTGCACTAATACGAGCTCACCCCAGTGATACGAATGAAGGAGACAGAACATATTTCAGTCACGGCTTTTTCTCCTTTGGCATCAACACAAATTCAGCATCAACAACACAAACAGTAATCAGTGCGCTGTAATTACATCAGAGCCAAACATAAATAATGTTACTAGTGTTACATGGAGACATTTAAAGTACAGTGTAGTGTAATAGTACTGCAATGAGACAAACACAGTGTCCTGAAAAGCTCCTGGAGTCAGTGTGTAACCAGCCTGCAGTGATGCAAGGCTTCACAAACACAGCAGACTGTAGTGTGACTGTTTCAGGCAGCATGCAACAGCAGCTGCAGTGCTGAATCTCCAGAACAAATGTTGAGGGGCCCTGCTGGGAGCTGCCACCTGTGGATGTGAGCTGAGGGTCCTGACACGCTAAAGCTGGAGGGGGCTGCTACAGACCAGTGTTTCACTGGGGGGATTTCTCTACATCAGTGTGGGACATCAAGCTTTTCTTTAAGGGTGCGTGGCTGTGCTGGGGAACCCTAACTACATGATTAGGGTCCCGGGGCTCCGCCTTCCTGCATGGTGGTGGGGGGGGCAGGAACCTTGTGGAACGGAGTCTCCTTGTAAATGAACCAGCAGTTACCTGCCCACAGGATCAGGTTCAGAAAGCCAAAAATCTGCAGAAACACATGAAAACACAAGTGATGACATTCAAATGTAAAACATGAGAAAAAGAAGACAGAAAAACATTTCTGCCACATTTCAAAAGAGCCGTGAGCTAAACTGTTACCTTAAATCAAAGATGACTGAGCTGGCCTCAGTAACTACAGCTTCAACACACTCATTCACACAACATTTAAAGAGAACGTGTCGTTGTTTGGAGTTAACTTCTGCTGCAGCCTAGTCCTATGCAGAGGTTTTAAACATAACACATGAAATACTTCTTTACAAGTGAAAAAGTCCAAAGCAGCTTGTTTGAAGACGTTTCCATCAGCAAAGCCAGCTGAACCTTTATATTGATATAGTAAACTGGTGCAGGGGAACACAAGCGGTTTCAGTTTTACTGATAGTGAACAGACTGAAGCTGACTTTACATTTAAACCTGAACAGTAGAGCTGGGCGATAGAACGATAACGATATGTATCGCGATATAACTTTTACTCGATAGAGAAATTAAGCTATCGCGATAGACCTCGCCGCTCTTGTCCTCAAAAAAAAAAAAAAAAAAAAAAAAAAAGGTCAGCCAATCCAAATTCAGTAGCGCAGAGCCGAACCAATCACAGCCGCAGCGTCACGTCGCGTGACTTGTTACGTACAGCACAAGTGCCAAGCCGCACGTGTGTTTGTTTGGGAAGCAGCCAGCGGGTAATGGAGGAAATGAGTGTGCCGACTAGAAAAATCAACCGAGCGTGACCGAAGAGAAAACAGATGATGGTTCCAATGCCGGAGAGATTGTCGAACGGAAGAGCCATAGAAGCTCCGTAGTGTGAAGGTATTTCGGCTATTTCAAGTCTGACAAAAACAGAGTAGCTGCACTGTAAATTGTGCCGAAAGCAAGTCTGGAAATACAATAAACTGGTGCATGCGTCACACTGTGCGCCACGTTATTGTTTCGGTGAAATGAATTTCTACAATACTGTTAATTCTACTCTCTGCAGTGTTTAAATGCTTACATATACACACAGTTACTGTCCCTCCACACATACGACTCGGTTCTGCTTCTATGCCCCAGCTTTGTTTACTTTTTCCCACCGAGGCTTCTAGACTTCTGATTGGCCAACATTTCTGCACGGTTAGGAATCTAGCGCCACCTGCTGCTTTGGCATGTTCATAGCAGCGTTTTCCTTCATTTCTGCCTTTATGTGTGGACGGGATTATTTTTTAAAACGAAAACGGAAAATCTCCGTTTTCAAAAATACCCGTGTACGTGTGGACGTAGCCTCAGTCTCTGACTGGAAGCGCTAATTCGTCATTCGGCTTTTGTCAGACTAAAGTAACTGTTAAAACTGTTTGAAAAGCTCAGCTATACAACAAGGAGAGATTGAGAATTTCCTTTTAGTTCTCAGTTTATTTGATGTTGACAAAAGTTAGTCAGTTTTGTCTGTTCTTCTGTAAAACAAACTAAGATTTATTTTTAGAATTAATATTTTGTTTCTAAGTGGAATTGACAGTTTAGTCTGTTTCGTTTGTTCTATTTTGAAACTTAAACGCTTTAGCGGCTGCCTTTTGTGTAGTTTGCAATATTTGCCTTTATTTATCTGAAAAAGTCTCATGTTCCTTAAGTACATCTACCCTGTTGAACTTATTATGGGAAATAAATATTTAAAAACAAGCTGCTGATTATTTCACATTTTACTTGTGAGCAACGGCACATTTAAATCTTACAAATATAGTTATTTGGCTGATATCGTGATAGATATCGTTATCGCCTGAAATGAAAAAAACATATCGTGATATGAAAAAATCTCATATCGCCCAGCTCTACTGAACAGCTGTGATCAGCTGACCCTGCTGCTGCTGCTCTGAGGTTTACTGATCTTACACAACTTCATTCAAACAAAGATGCAAACACGCTTCAGGAGTTCTCCTGGTTGGCTGAGCTAACAGCACAGCAGCTGATATGCAGCTGGATCATGAGCATCATGTCTCCATATTCTGTGCTACCCTTTATGTAACCCAACTATAGCAGCACAGCGTTACTGTGGTCAGCTTTATATCCCACAAAGTATTTCAATAACAGAAAGGCTGCTGGATGTTTCCCACTATGAAAGAAACAAGTCCATATAGAGATGTGACCTTTAGCAGGTGCATGGTTCCTGTTCTCAGCTATCACATTCACCTCGGCATCAAACGTCGCTTCGTTAGTTCAGTCACAAGCTGCCATGCTTTCCCACCCGCTGATGACATCAGCCTTTTACAGCTGGGGGCCAAACAAACAAACAAACAAACAAACAAACAAACATACATGAGGATTTTCCCGGTGTAGGACTGAGACACAACCTCTCTTCTTCCTGTTCTGTCCCATCTGTCTGAGCTTTTCCATCTCTGAGTGAACTTCACACAGTTTGTGCGTTTGCTGTTAATTGTTGAACATATTAAAGTTGATATGACCGGCCACGTAAAAACAAGTTGCTGCCTTTACACGCTCTCACCTTCTGCAGGGCTCGATGAAGCACCACAAACACCACTTATGAACCTTTGCATTCATTTGAAAAACAACAACCATGGACCCAGTTTGACCAGATTCCTCTCGCTGTACATGATTACACCACTGGGACTGCCTGTGTGTTACTGCTTAGGCTCACTGGGAAACTGGTGAACACTCCCTGTTCCACAACCTCTTACAGTTGATATCTACGGTGGCCCCTAGAGACAAAACACGTGCAAACTCCAAAACACAACGGAAGTGCTCCAGGACGCTAGGGGCAGTGTTGAGCTTTTGTTACCTAGTAACTACACAAGCCAGGAAGTACCAATGACCGGATTTGGGCTGTATCCCAATTCAGGGTTTGCAGCCTTAAAGGCCACATTTTAAGGTCGATTACATCACAGCAACATGACGAAGGGTGTCCCAATTCAAAGGCTGCTCGAAATGCGGCCCTCAAATGCATCCTTCATTTCCCTGAATTTTAAGGATGGGTCGGTGTAGACTTCATGGCCCAACATACAGTGGGGCAAAAAAGTATTTAGTCAGCCACCGATTGTGCAAGTTCCCCCACTTAAAATGATGACAGAGGTCAGTAATTTGCACCAGAGGTACACTTCAACTCTCCAGGAAAGCTCTCCAGCGAGTAGTGCGGTGCTCTGAACGGATAATTGGAGGTGAGCTTCCCTCCCTCCAAGACATCTACAGGAAGCGGTGCCTGAGGAAAGCGGGAGGATCATCAAGGACTCCAGTTACCCCAGCCATAAACTGTTCAGACTGCTTCCATCAGGAAGGAGGTTCTGCAGCATCCGGTCCCGTACCAGCAGACTGAGAGACAGCTTTTTCCACCAGGCCATCAGACTGCTGAACACGTCATAGACACCTCAGCTTCACTACTGGAACTTCAACATTATGCACTCCACACTGTACAGTAATGCCACTGTTTTGCACATATTCAACTCTGTATATTTTATATATTTTATTTATTTTATATATTTTATTTATTGTTTACTCTATTTAATTTGTAAAATGTGTACACACACACACACACACGTAGAAAAATATTTAGTATACACATCCAGAAATGCATACACTATTATATATTGTACATATATTTATTAGTTTCAGATGTAGCCATTCTTGTATTTTGCTTGTTTACATTATTGTATTTGCACAACTCTGTTGCTTGTGAAGCTCGCACACAAGAATTTCACTCACATGTGCTGTACCAATGTACCTGCACATGTGATGTGACAATAAAAGTGATTTGATTTGATTTCAACTGTGAGAGACAGAATGTGAAAGAAAAATCCATGAATCCACATGGTAGGATTTGTAAAGAATTTATTGGTAAATCAGGGTGGAAAATAAGTATTTGGTCAATAACAAAAATACAACTCAATACTTTGTAACATAACCTTTGTTGGCAATAACAGAGGTCAAACGTTTACTATAGGTCTTTACCAGGTTTGCACACACAGTAGCTGGTATTTTGGCCCATTCCTCCATGCAGATCTTCTCGAGAGCAGTGATGTTTTGGGGCTGTCGCCGAGCAACACGGACTTTCAACTCCCGCCACAGATTTTCTATGGGGTTGAGGTCTGGAGACTGGCTAGGCCACTCCAGGACTTTCAAATGCTTCTTACGGAGCCACTCCTTTGTTGCCCGGGCGGTGTGTTTTGGATCATTGTCATGTTGGAAGACCCAGCCTCGTTTCATCTTCAAAGTTCTCACTGATGGAAGGAGGTTTTGGCTCAAAATCTCACGATACATGGCCCCATTCATTCTGTCCTTAACACGGATCAGTCGTCCTGTCCCCTTGGCAGAAAAACAGCCCCATAGCATGATGTTTCCACCCCCATGCTTCACAGTAGGTATGGTGTTCTTGGGATGCAACTCAGTATTCTTCTTCCTCCAAACACGACGAGTTGAGTTTATACCAAAAAGTTCTACTTTGGTTTCATCTGACCACATGACATTCTCCCAATCCTCTGCTGTATCATCCATGTGCTCTCTGGCAAACTTCAGACGGGCCTGGACATGCACTGGCTTCAGCAGCGGAACACGTCTGGCACTGCGGGATTTGATTCCCTGCCGTTGTAGTGTGTTACTGATGGTGACCTTTGTTACTTTGGTCCCAGCTCTCTGCAGGTCATTCACCAGGTCCCCCCGTGTGGTTCTGGGATCTTTGCTCACCGTTCTCATGATCATTTTGACCCCACGGGATGAGATCTTGCGTGGAGCCCCAGATCGAGGGAGATTATCAGTGGTCTTGTATGTCTTCCATTTTCTGATGATTGCTCCCACAGTTGATTTTTTCACACCAAGCTGCTTGCCTATTGTAGATTCACTCTTCCCAGTCTGGTGCAGGTCTACAATACTTTTCCTGGTGTCCTTCGAAAGCTCTTTGGTCTTGGCCATGGCGGAGTTTGGAGTCTGACTGTTTGAGGCTGTGGACAGGTGTCTTTTATACAGATGATGAGTTCAAACAGGTGCCATTCATACAGGTAACGAGTGGGGGACAGAAAAGCTTCTTACAGAAGACGTTACAGGTCTGTGAGAGCCAGAGATTTTCCTTGTTTGAGGTGACCAAATACTTATTTTCCACCCTGATTTACGGATAAATTCTTTACAAATCCTACCATGTGGATTCATGGATTTTTTTTCACATTCTGTCTCTCACAGTTGAAGTGTACCTCTGGTGCAAATTACTGACCTCTGTCATCATTTTAGGTGGGGGAACTTGCACAATCGGTGGCTGACTAAATACTTTTTTGCCCCACTGTATCCCAGACTTCATAGTGCGGCGGTGGGTGTGGATAATTTTGCGGGAAAAAACCCCACAAAAAAAACAGTGGAAGCGGAGCGGCCGAAGAGTGAACTTTCCGAAGTAAGTACTGAATATGACGTCACTTATTTATGTGCAAATGTTTAATAATGAAGAACATTAAAACATTGCTGTTGGCCACATGTCGGCAAAGTTATGTGACATTAGTGATGTTTGTACTTTCAGCGTTTACTTTGTTTTAAAGCCTTTACTTTTAAATATACGCCGTTCAATAGTCGACCTTAATCTTACAGAGACTCTGATGATTTTGTGGATAATTAAAGTCAGTCATATATCCACAAACACAACAAGCTGAAAGTCAGTGATGCTGCTCGGTTTGCAGTCCTGAACATCACGGCACAAGCAGGATCCACTGCACTGTTAATGTTAGCTGTGTTATATTGCTGCCTCTGTTCGGTGGTGTCGAGCCAAACGCACTTTAACGTGTGTTTGAACGAGCTGACGGTTCACTCGTTAAGCTGAAAGAAAGATGCTTTAATCACAGCAGTCACACATGTGTCCACTGCACCATCTGGAACTCTTCTTGTTTACACTCGTAATAACACAAACACTAAATCCTGCTTCTCTGTGCTGTTGTGTAGCAGTGTGTACACCTGAGACTGTCACCTGTCTGTCTGTCCTGCACTCTCTCTCTGTTTCTTTCTCTCTGATTGTGGAATAAAAGTATGAACATGTGTTTATAAGTTACACTTGTGTTTGAATCCTGCAGCTTATCACACATTTGATTTCCATGTGTGACGACTGCAAGTGTCCAGAGTGAGGACAGACTGAGGGACCCACTGCTGCACATCATCTGTGAGGCTTTGCACCCCTGATGATCCACCAGGACAAACTCAGCAGTGTGTGAGGAAGAGGAGGAGGAAGAGCCAGCAGCAGCTGACAGATGGAGAGAATAGACAGACTGTTCCCTGTTTGTGAAGGACTGCTAGGAAAGTTTAACATAACTGTCTGTGCTGAATCAGTCTTATTAGGTAATGTTCAAATAATGTGATCATCCCAGTGTTTCCAGTGTGGGAGAAAGTACTCAGAGTACTCAGGGCCTTCAAGTTACACACTATGAAAGGCAGCAACAAGTTTAATGTTCAGAAACCTAAAGTCTGTATCAGCAGCAGGATGGAGCTAAAATAAATGTTGGTTTCAGTTCTATGAAGCTTTGAGGATTTTGGATCAGTAGCTGCTGTGTTTGTTGCATCATATTGCTGTAACTGTTTATATGCTTTATATATTCTGAGCTAAGTTGATCTATAGTGTTACATCATATTCTATAAGGATGTTATGTGTTTGTAGACTTTCTGCCCAGTTTGACCCATTTAGCAGACGTCAGCCTGTTTAAGGCTCTGATATCTATTCTGTGTGACTTACAGCAGTTATGACATGGTCTGATTTTCTCACCCAATAAAGGAATATTTCATCTATCAGTCTACTCTTCATTCTATCAGACACAGTTATCACAGCTCCTACATTTGCTTTTTACACATATATGTAAGCAATGAGCCAAATTTAGTACCAACACATTAAAAGAACAATATTTGTCTCTTATATATGATACATCTGTATACACACTGTCACAGATACTTGAGTGAAGATTTAAGGTGACAGGAAATATAAATAACTGCAACTTGAATCTTTACTGAAGCTCAGTGTTTGACACGGAGTTCATGTTCACTGCTGTAATAGCTAACAATGTTAAGAACTATAATATTGTCCATATTATATTTACATTACCACAGTGAGATGACTTTAGTCTCATGAACAACATCAGCTAATCTTAAATGAGTGTTCAGCACAGAAATGAAGCCCAACACTCATGTTCACAGTCCTGTGGTCTCAGCCTCAGATAACTAATCACACAGAGCTCGTGTAGAAACAAACAAATGAACAAAATCTGTTCTCCTTCATTAATGTCAACCACAGTTGTATGACACGTTTCCAGCGGTTAGTATCACGGTTGCTAGACCGTCCCACACAGCCCATGTGTTTGCAACCAACTTGCCGTTTATTTTGCAAATCGAGCTCAACACTGCCCCTAGCGTCCTGGAGCACTTCCGTTGTGTTTTGGAGTTTGTACATGCTTTGTCTCTAGGGGCCACCGTAGATATCAAACTGAACGAGGTAGTGAGGACCGTGTGCACAGCTGTTCATTCAGTCACTATGAAAGAAAGTCAGAGGTCCCTGGAGATCCTGAGAACCTGCATCAGTCCCTCACGACAGGTTAATGAACTCTCAGGTGAGCTCAAAGGAGCACTGAGCCGTAAACTGGGCAATGAGGATGTCATTATTAACAGCAGCAGCAGCATGCTGTGGTCTTCTTTAAACAGCTGGAGGACCCCTGGTGTCAGACAGAATGAGCTCTGAGCCTCAGGCTCTTCCAAGGCTGGATACACAGAGACAGCACAGCACTGGGATCCATTCAGGTGTCTGGATATCAGCCTGAAACACCATCCCACCATGGGACAGTCTGTTTCTCCTGCCACAGGTTTAAGCAGGTACTCAAGGGTACAAACAGCTGTGTAACCTCATCAATCCAGTAACTCTGTCATCTTAAAAACATCCTGGATGGCTTGGGCCACGACTCTGTAGTGCTCAGCTTGTGTTTAATGTGGAGCCACTGACACAGTGGATGCAGCACGAGTTTCTCTAGTGTCCAAAACAGCAGCACCTTTTACTGGAAGTGCCGTAAGAGGCTGTAGCTGGTGGTCTGTTCCAGAAGCTTCAACGTGAAGACCAGCTGCCTTTTTTTAAAACAGAAAAATCTACAGTAAATGGTAAATGGCCTGTATTTGTACAGCACTTTACTAGTCCCTAAGGACCCCAAAGCACTTTAATCAACCTGTCATCCACCCATCCACGCACACATTCACACACTGGTGATGGCAGCTACAGTGTAGCCACCCTGGGGCGCACTGACAGAGGCGAGGCTGCCGGACACTGGCGCCACCGGGCCCTCTGACCACCACCAGTAGGCAACGGGTGAAGCGTCTCGCCCAAGGACACAACGACCGAGACTGTCCAAGCCGGGGCTCGAACCGGCAACCTTCGATTACAGGACGAACTCCCAACTCTTGAGCTACGATCGTAAAGTTAAAGGATCTGTTATGCAGCACGTTTCTACTCTAGCTGAACACCCATTCATCCGTTCACACCAGCACATGTTTCTCACATTAACACTGCAGCCACGAGGAAGCATCGCGGAGCAACAGGTTAGGCTCGCAGGCTGGAGGAGCCGAGGACAACTCGCTCTATCCGGGGCTACAGTCGCCCCAACATGACATGGATGCAGGTGAACTGACCGGCAGCCTGCTGAAGAACAAAGACTGACTGGCTGCTGCAGTGATGAGGCGAGTCTGAGGGTCACACACTGACAGAAACACAAGACCTAACAAAGTTCACGGCTGTGGAACGCCACTGACGGCATGTTGTGTCTCCTTCACTGATTTCTCAGTGCAGTAAATGGAAACTGCTTCTTACATGTGCGGCGTCATGTTTGTGTAACAAATCTGTGTGACAAACAAAGGACGGATGAAGGGGGCAATCCTTTTTCTGTGCGAAAGCCTGACACGAAGCAGAGGACCGGCTTGTAGCACCTGCTTTCCATTTGATTTAGTTTTCATGGGATTGTAACTTATTTTTCAATTCAAGGACATTTCTTCCTTAAAATATTTGATGTCATGTAAACACAACTTTCTTTAAAAGCAAACAAGCAAATACTGCGTGCAGCTACATTAACATGTGTAAGAAGGAAACCAGTGAGCGCTTCCTTTGTGCTGTTGTTGTCTGGACGTTTTGATCTCATTACTCGACACAGTGATGCTTGGAGCTGTTGACTGTTCAGTGACAGATGAAGCCCTGAAGTATGTCAGCCTTGTATCGACCGCTCAAAGCTGGAGAACAACTTTCCCACTGTTCTGTTGTAAATGTGTCAGTCTCGCTGCTCTCTGAAAGAGCTTCCATGGTCTCACGCCTTTTCTTTATTTTTTGCAAACCCTCGGCCTGCTCAGTGGGCTTCGTGATGTCGTCACCTGACATGGTTTCACCTCACAGGTGAGCCTGTCAGGGCTCATTTGTTGCCTTCGTAATGGAGTTGGGACCATCAGTTGTGTTGTGCAGCAGTCAGGTTGGTGCACAGCTGACAGCTCTGTTTGACAGCTGTTAGAGTTCATATTATGGCAACAACCAATCAGCTGAGTAAAGAGAAACAGCAGCATTACTGTAAGAACTGAAGGTCAGTCAGGCTGTAAAACTGCTAAAACTTGGAATGTGTCCCCGAGTGCAGTCGAAGAAACCATGAAGCACCACGATGAGACTGTCCCACACGAGGACGCCCCAGGACAGGAAGACCCAGAGTCCCTCTGCTGCTGAGGACAGCCAAGTTAGCAGCAGCCCAGATCAGAGCCCAGATGGATGCCTCACAGAGCTCCAGCAGCAGACACATCTCTGCATGTTCAGAGCAGACTGTGAATCAGGCCTTTACGGTCAGACAGCTGCTGAGAGACCACGACTGAGGACAAGCAAAGAGCAGAGATTTGTTTGGGCCAAGAAACACAAGCAGTGGACATTAGACCATCTGTGCTTTGGTCTGATGAGTCCACAGCTGAGATCTTTGGTTCCACGCGCCGTGTCTTTGTGCAGAAAAGGTGCACGATGGTCTCTACATGCATGGTTCCCACTAGGGCTGTTCGATATAACGATATAAACATCCATCGTTTCATTTACGCTATCGTTTGTTTGGTGCTGTTGCAAAATAAACTGTTTCCAGCTGTTTTCATGTTCTGATGGTCACTGTAGCGGCTTTATTAAAGGTCTCTCTGTCTTAGATTTAATACAACCACACTACGGACGACAAGCGCCTGTTTTTATGTGTTGTTGTTAGCAACAACGACAGTAACAGCATCACGTGTCCGCTTGTTTATGTTCCACATAAACCTTTCAGAATAAAGTTTAAGATCCTGTTGAGACTTTTCAAAATAAACTGAATCACATAAAAGATGCAGATTATTTATGGATGAGAAGTAAAAAAGACGCCAGGTGCTAAAAAATAAAGCTCAGACTCAAACGTTAGAACAGGCTTCTCCCCGCAGCACGCCGTGTAATAAATACTCACAAAGAAAACGGCGCCGTTACAACTTGTGTCTAAACGTGTCGTTTCATGCATCGTTAAAACACTCGACTCAGCTACACGACGCACAGCTGGAAACACTTCACGCAGGTCGAGCTGCCCGAGATTCACAGACTTTACAGAAAATGTTACATGTTTGTGATTTATATCGTTACCGGACGATGGATGTCTGATATCAGGATATGAGACTTTGGTCATATCGCACAGCCCTGGTTCCCACTGTGGAGCATGGAGGACCAGGTGTGAGGTGTGGGGGTGTTGCTGGGGACACTGTTGGGGATTTATTCCAAGCTGAAGGCAGACTGCCCCAGCATGGCTACCACAGCATCCTGCAGCCACATGCCAGGACAGCACAATGACCCCAAACACACATGCAGGCTGTGTGAGGGCTGTTTGACCAAGAAGGAGAGTGATGGAGGCCTGGCCTCCACCCACTGAGATGGTTTGGGATGAGATGGATCCAACAGGTGCTCAGCATCTCTGAACTCCTTCCAGACTGTTGGAAACCACTTCAGGTGACGACCTCATGAAGCTCATGGAGAGAGAGCCAAGAGTGTGCAAAGCAGGAATGAAAGCAGAGGGCGGCTGTTAGGAAAAATCTAATCTATCTGACCACATGCAATTTTTTCCCGGTTTCAGTACAAGTCTATGAGAGACCAGTCAAAAAGCTTGGTTTTTGGCTGCAGACCTGTGCTATCAGTACAATTCTAACATAAAGACAAGATTATAGACGTTAGGTATGCTGAGAATAAAGCTAGCTTTGGTGGCAGCCTTCTTCACAAGGATCGCAGCTCTGCGTGTCTCTAACACAAGCCTGCTTTATATTTCTGTCATCCACATGCATCAGTCAGTCAGATCTCCCTGACAATGAGCATCTAGTTGGTGAAGGCAGAGTCCGTGTGAAGCACAACACATCCCAACAGGTCATTTTACACGGTGGGCCACACACAGCACACTTTCTGTCAGTGTGAAGATGAAACTGTAAGCAAAACGCTCCTTTCTGTAGTGCAAAGGAAACGTTTCAGTGTTTCATGACTTTGTGGAGTATGAATAAGAGACGGCTTCATCAGTAAACAAGCTGTAGAACACATGAACACAGCTAAAGGTGCAAAGTTTCTGCTTGTTTGTGGTTCAGAAATACAACAGCACGTTCAGACACTGAGCCATGGCTCTGTGCTACATGCACATACATGCTGATTGGCTGCACAGTGTGCCCATCAAAACAAAGTCCCGCCCCTGCCTGCATGGATTCTCAGCAGGGCTAGAGTGGGCTCCCACATGCTGACGGGCCATTACTAACTGACATAGGGAGTTATACCTTTGTACAAGTTTGACAGGCCTGCTAGAGGTCAGTGCAATGAGCTGGTGACAGCGGTGCTTCCAACACTTCACGATATAACTGCCAAGAATATTTGCTTGTCTGCTTTCACATGCATGTGCATCTTTAATCCACAGGTTGACTATGGTATCGGCCCACCATCTGCAGCTCTTCTGGGAAGGCTGTGCACGAGGTTTACCAACATGTTCATGGGAAATTTGGACAATTCTTCCAGAAGTGCACTCGTGAGGTCAGACAGTGATGTCGGCTCAAACTCATCCCAAAGGTCATCTGAGGTCAGGCTCTCTCACATTAAGCTCGCTCAGCTTTAGACACCTTGCTTTGTGCACTAGTGTGCAGTCAGGTTGGAACAGGATGATAACCCAACGTTTTCCCACAGTGTTGGGAACATTGAATTCTCCAAAGTGTCTGGGTATGCTGAAGCATTATTCTTCACACGTCTACCAAACACTTGTCACATTTGTCCATCCGGCAGTCCAATGGATGAGCCTGGGTTTGGTGGCTTGTAGCTCCAGAGAACATGTCTCCACTGCTCTAAAGTCTGGTGGTGACATGCTTTACACCACTGCATCCAACACTTTGCATTGCATTTGGTTATGTAAGACTAGGGTGCAGCTGCTCAGCCATGACTGCCAAACCCATTCCATTAAGCTCTCTATACACTGATCTCGAGCTAGTCTGCAGGCCACATGAAGCTCGGTGAAGCTCGGTGGCATCTGCTGACCCTGCACTGTGATTTTACCTGACCTACCGCTTTGTGGCTAAGCTGATTGGGAACCAATCGCGTCCACTTTATTATAATACCACTAACAGCTGACGGTAGCAGGGAATATTCACAGCTGGATTTGTTGCACAGGTGGCATCGTATCATACACTCCTGAGAGCGAGCCATCTCTTCACCTGTTTGAAGACTGCATGCTGCAAGAATCAGGCCACGTTTTAATACAACGTGGTTGAAGGTGAAACACCTTCATCCAATGATCTGGAAAGAGATGGTTGAATACTTTTGGCATGTACAAAGATGCTGGGGCAACCACACAGTACACCTACAGGAACTCTGTGGCCATGGTAAAAGTTCCAGGACTACATTTATTTACATTTTGAGGATATTTCTACCAGCTGTGTTTGTGCAAAGCTAACTAAACATTGTGCTATATTAATATAATCAAATGACTTTATTTCAGTCTAAATTTGATTTTAATTAATGTACTCAATGTGAACCAGTTACAGTACGAACCCATTCGACCCACCCTCACTATACGCCGGCTCTGTGCGGCGTCCTGCCCCACCACCTGATCTAACTCATCAGCAGCTGGTCATCAGCTGACAGCTCAGCCCCTCTCTGCACTCCAGTGTCCAGAACGTATAAATCTGGGGTGTCCTGGAGCCGTGTGCACTTAGGGACCGCCTTACGGTCAAACATGGTGTTTGTTATGGACAAACTGCACTTTGCACACTAGTCCAGTAACAGAACACCGCCCTGGTTCAGGTCAGGCTGGCCGTTCCTCCCAGTCTCACCCTAAAGGTCTAACTGTCGTTGCCCACATGAGTGTTGAAGTCTACCAGTAGGACGACAGAGTCCCCGGGTGGAGCAGCTTCAAGCACCCCACCCTGGGACTCTAAGAAAGCTGGGTCCTCTGAGCTGTCGTCCGACGCATTTTTGTTATCATCGAATTAGACATTTTATGTGGGGGTGCATCCCTGATCTTAACGCTGAACCTAAAAATCAGAGTTTCCATTTCTATTCTATTTTTTGAAGCAACCAAAATCTAAACATCTGATCTCCCAGTTTGTCAAAGACTGTGCTGGTTAATGCAGCCCCTCCCACAGGGGCCTGAGCCAGTGCTGAGCCTCTCCAGGTATGGGCTCATTCAGTTTAAGGCTCTGCATAGACTCCATTACTCGAAGACAAAACTCAATGAAACCTTTGGTAAAGTCTCTCCCCTATGTGATAAATGTGCATTTTTGAGTGGTTTTTCAAACAGTTTGCTAGGAACATCCAGCTAAACTAACCTGGCCTGTTTGCACAGCCCGCGTGCACGTCTGGTTTCATTCCCTTATCTTTGTGTAACACCTGCCTACCCAGAGTTTCTTGCTTCATTGTGTTTTCTGTTGGTTCATTCTTCCTGTGTATAAACGTTACATGAATTATAAGAAGCATCAGTGACTGGACCTGGTCCACTAGGCTGTAACAAACCATCTAAAGGTCTGAATGGCCTCCTACTCAGAGCGCCTTACAAAATTCAAACCGGAAAAACTGTGAGAGTTTGTTGTTCCACAGATCTATGGTACTGTAAGAGTCACAATCTGAAGCTCGTCTTTGTTCAGTACCATTTTTTTCTAAAACTAACATCGTGTTCAATAACACAAACAAGCACCTGCATATTTGTAGAAAAATACGAGCTATGTTGAGTTACATTTGTGACTGTTGAGAACGAGTTCATGACCTGTGGACAGGACTTACAGTTATTCAGTACACGATGCATCCTACTGCACCAGCAACGAGTTATTTAACAAACAGCTTGTTGCACATGTTTCGACATCAGCATCAGTTGAGCAAAGCCTCACGTACAAAAACAGACTTATTTTTGCTTCATATTCTTACAAGAACATGCTTTTTACATGTTTGCCGTAAACGTAGCCCTATCACTGATATCATCGATGTAAGCCTTTGTAAGCAACACTTACCACAGAGGCGTTGAGCCTGCCCATGGAAGGAAACTCTCCTGCTTTACAGCTGGTACACAACTGCACCAGGCGGTTGGGGTCAGTGGCATATTTAACGTCGGTCAGGCCTTTGCCCCAGGCCGAGGAGGACACGAGCCAGAGGAAGGCAAAGGCAGCGGTCAGCAGCAGGTCCTATCAAACACAAATGCTCACCAATGTATGCATGTATAGTTTTCAATGACACACTGATGTGGAGTTACATTTGCAGATTATAGGATGTGAACATTTTTACTTAAGCAGCATAGAGGAGGACAAAGCTTTCTCCGATGCTTACACCCATCAGCCATTAAACCCACTCCAAGATGAAGCCAGTAACACTGGTCGTCTTGTTACCATGCAGCAAACCTTCCGTCTGTAGCACCCACATGCTCACTGCTCTACAAAACGTGTACTCACTATGACGGGACCACGGCTGGTCTGCAGGTAGACGCTCCGGTAGCCCAGGTAGACTATGAGTGTGGCGGTGCAATAAAGGAAGGCAAACACACCAACACACACAAAGAACTGTGCTGAAGAGGAGAAGTCGCCCTGCAGATAGGTCTCAGTGCACGAGCCGTTACATGATGGTGGTAGACAATACGGTTTCATTGCCAACCTGAGGAAATTAGAGAGAAAGAAGGCACATTCACCCGCTGCTCCCAACACATCTGGTTTTATTATTTGACTTCAGAGAACACAGCTGCTCACCTGAGTTACTCTTCTATCCAAGGAATGCAAGAGGAAAGAAAGGATTCATCAAAAGAGACTCCGAGTAAGCCTTCAGCTCCACTCCATTACACAGTTTACAGGGACTGGAGTATGGAAACTGACAGCTTTCTTACAAGAAATTTGTCATCTGTGCAACATCTGTAAGTGTGGCCCCCTTGTTCTTTTTAAATGAGGAAACAAATGGAAACTCTCCTGATGTGATATGCTACATTGTGCCAATAGTCCTCCACTGTGTCTGCTTGGGATGAACAGGCTAAGAAATGAAAGCTCTTTATTGAAATGAATAATTAAACAGCATAGAGAATGCAGCATGTTTAGGTGGAAGCTAGTGAGCCAACTTCCTGCTAACTTCTAACTCTGTTAAATGTAATAAATCCTGTTTCCATGGATGTTAAACTTCATAGTTACACCTGGTAAAGCAGCAGCGCTGATCATTTTATTACAGATGGAAGAATTTAGACAGTTTTTTTTTAATAAATTTTATTTTCAGTCACAGCAGCATGTTAACAACAAAACATTGAACATACAGTAGTTTGCTGTTCAGTATTTACAATACCCGAAAAGATAACAGAAATAGAGAAGGAAAAAACAAACAAACAAACCAAAGAAACCCCTACAAAACAACAAAAAACAAACAAACAACAACAAACAAATAGGAAAATAAAATGTATAAGGGACATTCAGTGTACAGTTAACTATGATAGTGATATAGAGATATGGCATCCGGTCATGATAAGGTGGTCATTTTAAATGTTTCCATGTACATCAAGAATGGCTGCCATGCCCTAAGAAATTTGGTGGTTGAACCTGCCAATGTATATCTCATCTTTTCTAAATGTAAAATCCTCATGAGCTCCGCAAGCCACTGTTCATGTGTGGGAGGAGCTTCCTGCTTCCATCTTAAAAGTATAAGGCGCCTTGCGATAAGTGAAGCAAAGGCAATAGAATTCGAAGTGATGTCTTGAGGTATCACCCCAAAGATAGCCGTTAGAGCAGAAGGATCATATTTAACGTTATACATCTCTGACAGAGTGTTAAATATAGACACCCAATAGTTATGAAGATTGGGGCATGTCCAAAAGGTATGAAGGAGCGAACCTGTTTCTGCTTTACATCTGTTACACAGAGGGTCAGCTCCTGGATAGAACTTGGCTAACTTTTCCTTGGAGATATGTAATCGGTGTAGGACCTTAAATTGAAGGAGCCCATGCCTGGCACATATCGAAGAAGAGTGTACCCTCTGGAGAAAAGATTGCCAGAGCTCATCTGTTATAGTCATCCCAAGGTCTTTCTCCCACTGTGCTTTAAGGATGGAGAGAGAAGGAGATTGAAGATCTAATAGTATAGCATAGATTTCTTTAATCGCCCCTCTCTTATGAACGTTTATATTAATAATTTTATCCAAAGAAGTTTCCTCAGGTAGTTCTGGAAATGAAGGAAATCGACTCTTTACAAAGTGACGAATTTGTAAATAGCGGAAAAAATGTTGCCGAGGAACATTAAACTGCTTCAGGAGCTGCGTGAATGAGGCAAAAATCCCATCTACAAAAAGGTCTTTGATATTTCTAAGGCCATTACTTTCCCACATTTTAAAGGCAGAGTCCATCATGGAGGGTGGGAACATATGGTTTGAGCAGATAGGTGCTTTAATTGACATTAAGTGTAACCCCAACCTTTTCCTACATTGCACCCAGATTCTGAGCGAGTCATACAACAAAGGGTTACGTTTATAGGTGTATAGTTCTAATGGGAGAGCTGAACTCAACAAAGCTGATAGGCAAATTTTGCCACAATTGGATGACTCAATTTGGAGCCAAGCTGGAGTCTCTGTAGTAACATTACTCATCCAGTACAGCATATTACGAATATTTGCTGCCCAATAATAAGACTGAAAGTTTGGCAAGGCTAATCCACCCATTGGCCTAGTCCTCTGCATGAAATCTTTACGAATTCGTGGACTTTTGCCATTCCAAATAAATGCAGAGATATGCTTATTCAGTGTTATAAAATACTTATTGGGTAAGTAGCATGGGATACATTGAAATAAGTAAAGGAACTTGGGAAGTATGTTCATTTTGATAGAATTGATGCGGCCAATTAATGACAGTGGTAAATTGTTCCATCTCTGAAGATCTGTCTCAGTATTTTTAAGCAGCGGGACAAAGTTTCTTTCATAAAGATCTTTGTATGAGTGGGTAACCTTAACCCCCAGATAGGTCACATACCCTGATTTAACGTTAAATTGAAAATCTGAAAATGAAATCTTTCTGGCTATAGAGTTGACACAGAGAAGTTCACTTTTATGCAGGTTCAACTTGTAACCTGAAATATTACCAAAACATTCAAAAATGGCAAGAGCACGGGGAAGAGAGCATAAAGGCTCTGACATATACAGCAGGAGGTCGTCAGCATATAAGGATATTTTGTGCTCCTGGTCACGTCTGAAGATGCCCTTAATGCAACTGTCAGCTCGCAGTTTAATCGCCAGTGGTTCAATTGATAATGCAAAAAGAAGAGGGGATAGGGGACAACCTTGTCTCGTACCACGGAGAAGTGGGAAATAAGAAGAGAATAACGAATTTGTTCTAACACGTGACATAGGTGAGGAGTAAAGTAACTGAATCCATGAAATGAAATTAGGGCCGAATCCAAATTTATGTAGAGTATAAAACAGATAATCCCACTCCACCCGGTCAAATGCCTTCTCAGCATCGAGTAATAAGGCAATTTCAGGGGTTGTAGTTGACTTGGTGTGTAATATGTTTAAAAACCTGCGCAGGTTGAAAAAACCATGCCTACCCTTCACGAAACCTGTCTGATCTGGAGAGATTAACAATGGTAGGTATTGCTCTAGCCTGAGAGCAAGTGTTTTTGACAGTATTTTTAAATCTACATTTAAGAGTGATATAGGACGATATGATGAACACTCTAATGGATCCTTATTTGGCTTCAATAGGAGTGAGATGGTCGCTTGTCGAAGCGTTAGGGGAAGACATTTTGAAACCAATGACTCAATGAGCATGTCTCGTAATAAAGGTGATAAACTTTAAAGGTCTTGAAAAATTCAACCGGATACCCATCCGGACCCGGGGGTTTGCCATTCTGCATTGAGCTAATCGCCAATTTAATTTCTTCCACTGTAATTTGCTCCTCCAATTGCCGAGGTTAAAGTCGGAACTGTCATTCCATCAAAAAAAGCCTCAAACAGTCCAGGCGTGTTTAAAGATTCAGAATCATAGAGACTGGAATAGAATATTTTGAAACTCTCATTTTTTTTTTTGTGGTGTAGTGGTGACATGTCCAGATTTAGTCCTAATTTTAGGGATTATACGAGTTGCTTCTGATTTACGAAGCTGATGTGCTAAAATTTTAGATGCTTTTTCTCCGTGTTCATACCATCTTCCTCTAGATTTAAGAATTATAGACTGACAGCTGGGTTGAGATTAAATTAAATTCAGTTTGTAACGTTAGTCTTTGTTTATACAAATCTGGAGAGGGGGTTGTAGAGTGTTGCTCATCCAATTGCGAAATAAGGTGTATCAATTCAGAAAGACGTTTCTGTTTCTGTTTTCTAGTACAGTATATGAACAGTATGATATAATATGGCCCCGTAAGAATGCTTTTAAGCTTTCCCAAACCGTACTATAGGCCATACCAGGCGTAATATTGGTTCTTATAAAGATATCAATTTGTTTGGAAAGATATTCCACAAACTCCTTATCTGACAAAGAAAGAGGATTGAGTCTCCAGGAGTACACAAAGGGTTCATCCAGGAAGCCGAGTTCCAAAACAAGTGGACTGTGATCAGATATTACTATGCTATTGTATTTACAAGTCTTGATATTGGGAAGCAATTTTTTGTCAACAAAAAAGTAGTCTATACGAGAATACGTTTGATGCACTGCAGAAAAAAAGGAATATTGTTTAGTGGAGGGGTAGAGAAATCGCCACGCATCAACAGCCCCATAGGTTTGTAAATAAGACTGTAACACTAATGAGGATTTAGGGAGTGGAAGTCTTTTATCTGAGGAGCGATCTAGTACTGGATCCATAACAGTATTCATGTCCCCTCCAAGGATCAATTGGTGTGTATTGATCTGTGGAAGGGAATTAAGAAAGTCATTGAAAAAAGTTGAGTCATTCCAATTCGGAGCATATACGTTTGCTAAAATAAGTGAAGTATTAAACAGGGACCCTGTCACAACTACATAGCGACCATTTGGGTCAGCTATTGTGTGAGAGACTATAAACGGAGTATTCTTATTAATCAAAATTGCTGCACCTTTGGCTTTACCATTGAATTTGGAATGAAAAATTTGTCCAACCCAATTTCGTCTTAATCTGGCATGATCTGTATGCTTAAGGTGTGTTTCTTGAAGAAACGCTACATGTACTTTAAGATAAAGAAGATGAGAGAGCACCTTATTTTGTTTCACTAGGTGGTTCAATCCCTTCACATTCCAACTAATAAAGTTAAACTGGCAGCCATTACTCACAGCAGTTGAAGTATCATCAACAGAAGTCATCACCATATAAGTACATGATGAAAAAGGCGGTTCCAAACGCAAATACCAATCCTATCATGGGTGTACACTGAAATGTTGTTGTTAACAATAATCTGAGCAAATAATATACAACAAAAAAGAGAAAAAGTAGATAAGTCCCTCCCACCCACCTCCCCGTGTTCAGTGTTGTCCCCAAACGACGCACACCAATTTCCCACAGCTCCCCTGCTTCTATTAAGAGTCCCAATCACCTTATTCATAACCACAGCCCCACATGAGCAGAAGCATCTGAACTATGAATCACACATGTAGTCCAAAACATATTCAAATTAGAAAGTCACAAAGTCCAACACAATAGAGTAAAATAATTAAGAGAAGGAAAGAGAAAAACTCCCACGTCGCATTTACCCGTAACCGAAAAACGGACCTGTTTCACTTCTCATCAAAGCTGACCCCGGAGTCCCTTTTAAGTGACAAGTACTGGAATATAGTTAACCTCCCAGGAAACAAGGGCAAACTCACCAACATCTGAGATTTCTAAATGAACATTGAACAAGAAACTAAGCTAAACCAAAGATCGTCCGTTTACTGATTGACAAAAATATAGTCACGATGGTATGAAAGTCCCGGTGGTTCTTATGAAATGTCATTTGGGAGATGACTCAAACTTGGAGTCAATGAAATCTTTCACTGCTTTAGGAGAGTCGAATACCTGTGTTTCTCCATTAAACGAGATCCAAAGCCGGGCAGGATAAAGAAGACCGTAGCGAACTCCGTCTTTTTTCCGTAGTAGTCCCTTCACCTCGCTGAAAGCAGCCCGGCGTCTGGCCAGGTCGGCGCTGTAGTCAGGAAAGATGAAGATCTGCTTCCCTTGAAACTCCAGCCGGCCTTTCTGTCTGGCTAAGCGCTGTATCCGCTTCTTCTCCTGGTAGTAATGAATGCGAACAATGAACGGCCGCGGTCGCCCTCCCTCCGTGGGCAGTGCAACCGCCGCCCGGTGAGCTCTGTCCAGGATCGGAGCCTGCTCCAAACCGCCGGGACCACCCAGTACAACGTGCAACAGATCAGCAACAAATTTAGTGGGATTCCCTTGTTCGGCTCCCTCCAGCACTCCTAATATACGCAAGTTGCATCGTCTTCCCCAATTCTCCAAGTCGTCCGTTTTCAGCAGAAACTTCTTGTATTGGTTACTCAGATCTGCGAAACATGTCTCCATAACTTCTAGCCGCTTGTCCAGATTATTCAAGCCTTCCTCGTGTTCGCCCAACTTCTCAGTACATTCGTCAAGAGTGGTTTGGATGGGCGAAATGGCTCGTTTAATTTCGTCCCGTAGGTTGTCATTTTCCTCTTGAATCACTTCTTTGACAATGTCGCGGAAAGCTAGCAGTGTCGCTGGGTCAACGGTAGTTTTGCTAGCGGTCTCTGAGCAGCTAGCCTGCGCTCCTTTAGCAGACTGCTTAGGAGGCATTTCACTTCGAGATAAGGCAAAAAGACGGAAAGAACACCAGCTAAAATAATGCTGACTTTCTTAATAGAGCTTAAGAAATCTCTGAATTGGGCCACAATAGGTGAACCATAAAGTAATTTAACAGATAAATGGGACCTAGTGGTTTGCACGTCTACTCCATAACGCGCCCCCTAGTGGACCCCCCGAATTTAGACAGTTTTAACTCTCAGCATTCGTTTGGCATTGGGACCTGAAGAGGCGGAGTTTAGGACCCAGATCACTCTGCGAGGCTCCTGACTACGGTAGCCGTAATGCTCCAGCAATCCATCAGGCTGTGCGGCTTCGTAGCTTAGCAAAGTTGCACTTTCTGAGCGCCGTGTAGCACATAAAATCGGTTCGAGGTCAGTGAGCACAACCAGGATTCATACATAAGGCGCACTGACAATTTTTGAGAAGATTAAAGGATTTTAAGTGCGGAAAATATGAAATACAGCGGTTCCTCGTTTATTGCAGGAGTTACGTTCTAAAAAGAACCCGCGATAGGTGAAATCCACGAAGTAGCCAACTTTATTTTTTACAATTATTATAGATGTTTAAAGGCTGTAAAACCCGTCACTGCACACGTTATACTCTTTTCTCAGACAGGCAGGAACATTTTCACACTCTTCTCTCTTGTTTAAACTCTCACAGTTCAAACCTTCGTAGAAGTCCAGTGTTAAAGAATGAAACCAACGGCACCTGCTGGAGCCTTCGACGGTGCGAAACGATTCGTCAACATTGTTGTTTGTTGAGGAGAAAACGTACAAACATACAGTGCAGCACCTCAGAGTCACACTGCTAGGATCGAAGATTTACGTTTGACAAGCTGACCGCATCCTGTCCTGTACAGGAGACACGGCACACGATTGATTGACAATGGTCTACAGCCAATCAGGACGCAGAACACAATAAGCTGTAAAAAAAACCCCCAAAAAACAGCATGCAGGAAAAAAAGGCGAAACAGCGAAAGGTGAACCACGTTATAGCGAGGGAGCGCTGTACAGAAGACAAGAACATATGGTGATAGATATCGTTACGGCACATGCTTCAAATTAGCCCATGGTATGGACTTTAGGCCACATCGCCCTGCCCTACTATAAACCTATAAAAATACAGTTACAAGTTGAAAACGTATGTGCCCTTTCCCGAAGCAGCCCCCAGTGCCTCACTGAAGTCTTTGTTGGCCTGACTCTGACCTGCAGGCCTCATGGTTCACATCCCTGGTTATGATCATCTGAAAATCCCCCACAGAGTTAAAAACACAGGAAAATAATGGTTTCATTCCCTGCTGAATGGGCAGCCTGGGAGGTAACAGAGGCGGAGTCATCTCCAACTCAACGGTGCTGCACCCACTCTGACAGGCTGATGTAAATGACAGAGTGGTCCACCCTACCTGCTGGGACAAAATGGCCCCCAGGCTCTGTTCAAGGTGTCCGTCTGCAGAATGAATGGGAGGGAAGCAGGGCTTCCCCACAGAGGGCCTTCTTTGCCTGTGGCACTGCTCCGTCCACTAGACCAGATCTGGGCCACCCTTTTGGTCAGGTCTGCAAAGTTCAGCACAAACTGGTGGTAGTAACCAGCTAGCCCGAAAGAACCGCGGCACCTTGGGATGCTGGCAGGATATGATGGCTGCCGTTTTATCCATCTGCAGGTGCTCCTGCGTGGCCACGTGGCACTGCAGTGGCTGGGGCTCTGAAAAAGTCGAACACACGTGACGAACCAAGCTGTACGGAGCGGAGAAGGACGCTTTTCCCTTCTGGAGACACGGCAATCTGCCAGCAGAAAAACAGTGCAGTGCCCAACCTGGGGCATAGGACACTGATCCTTCATGTACCCTGCAGTAGTCAACACTTCCTTCACTACAAGGACTATGTAGTGAAGGAAGGTGATGTGCGACTCGTCTATTACTTCCATCTTCAGCATTTCAGCCATTTCTTTCTGCACCATCTTTCTTTTGTGTTCAGGGTCATGAACGCACCGTCACAAGGTGCGTAACAAAAGGCTCTATGAGGTGCAGCCACGCAGAGGGGAGAACACAGCTGTGTGAGACGGTCAATGGAGGGAGGGGAGCCTCTCTCCATCCTTTAAGGAGGTTGATGTGATACACCTGTGTGGCTCCTCCCCTGGCTGACAGGGTCACAGCAGTGATCTGTGGCAGTGGACCCACCAGTGGTATGTGCAGAAAGCCCCGTGACAAATAGAGTCACAAACAATATTGCCATGGAAACGCTAGCAATTGTCCACCGGTGCAAGGCCTAAGCCGTCCACTCCCGCCTGGTGGACATCTAGCTGGGTAAGCTGAGCACCACCAGCTGGGCACTGAAGGACAGCAGCAGGCTCAGCGCCCACTGAGTGCCCACTGAGTGCCCACTGAGTGCCTGGGGTACAGGCTGCAAGGCCAGATACAGATGGGTGGACCAAGTGTTGCATCCTTCACAGAGCTGCTGCATGAAGCAGAGATGACGGAGCAGCCCAGGAGGTAATAACCCAGGGAGTCAACCATGTGCCTGATTACAAATTCAGCAGGTGATCAAACAATTATTTGCCCCATGACGACTCTAACATCTGTTCTTGTGTCACAACAGCATTTCCATTTGTTCCCATTTCATTCTGATCACACTGGTATAGAATCACAGTCCTAATGTTACATGTGCATGTCTGTGTCCAACAGAACTACTAGAATAAAAGTAGCACACACTCTTCTGGCTTCTACATCCTAACTGCAACATGCACTTTATTATTATGTGACTGTGTTATTGAGAGAAGTGATGCCTCAAAAGGGTTACGAATGCGTACGATGACCTACAAACATAAACAAAGATATAAACACGATTTATGAATCCAACATTTTTCCTCTTTGAAACACCTTTCTGTGCATACAAGCATGTAAACCTACACAGAGCATCCCTGTCACTTACAGAACCTCCATGCATGTGCACCAATCCCCCTGATATGCACAGACCACATTACATGCACGTCTCCCCTCTGTTATAAAACATACATTTAACAATTAAAAGCATTACACAGTAGAGTATGGAACTTCATATATGGTTTAAATAAACTGCTGCTACAAAAACTGATCAACATTGTGAAGTTTTCAGGATCAGTCAATAACCTCCTAAGACCCAAACTCTTCCACAGCATTTCTCTTTGTGCTGATTGGGACCTGATGAAGGTAAGAGCACAGGATTACCTGATTTTTGTTTCTGAGAAAAATGAAATGCACATGTGAGGACGTTCATTTTAATAGAACAGTGGCAGTATAACGTCTCGTACGTGGATATCAGGCCTTTGTAGAGCAAAACTCTGTATTTTGGTCTAGACAACCCAAAATATGATGTCCACATGTGGACGCCAGGTCCTAGGAGGTTAAGGTCATTAAGGTCATTGGTAGAAAGTCCCAGGGCTTAAATGTGGGCCTCTCCACCAGTCGCTCTTAGAACTGAAGAAGCTTCTCAGATGAGAGCTGACCCGTCCTGAAGAAACTTAAAGAAGTCCACATGTTAGCCTGCTACTACCAGAGAATGGCTAACATCACAGTGTTATTCCACATCACCTGGATTAGATCTATATTCAAACTATGCAGAGATTAGCATGTACTGACTCCAGAGGATGACCTGCAGTGATGTACAACCATCTGCAGCTGTGCACTGACTGACTTGTTCCAGCAGGTTATATTGTTTGTTTTATTTAAAACACAAATGAGCAGGAATAGAGAGGAAACTGTTTTACAGTTGGTGGACATTTATGGGTCTTTGTGAAGCTGGTACCACGAACCCCAATGTGATCTGGCGTATCAGGACACGTGTTTAAGGTTTTGTAAGTGAGCAGCAGGGTGGTTGGAGTAGTTTTGGACATTAGTGTGGACACAAAGGTTAGAAAATGATCCAATTCATCAAGCTGAACTGTAATGACCATTTATTCAGCTTTGGACGGACACATTAGTAAAACAGCTGTACCTGTGGTCCCTCTGTGTAAGTCCTCAAACACATCTGTAAAGCAGAGTTTATGCTTGTGGATCATATCGTACCATTCATTACACTAATGAGGTAAAGGTGTGGACTGGACCTATCAGGACACTGCATCAGAAACTAGACTGGGAGAGTGCCAGTGCTCTTCAGTACCTGAACGGGTAGGCAAAAAACGCCTCTACAGGTTGGTCTCCGTCGGGACAGCTGACTGTGAGGTGGGTTGTCCCAGTGTAACCTCCGATGGTGGCAAAGGCAAAGATTGAAAAGACCTGTTGAAGGCAGAAAAACAGGCATAAAGATGTGTCAGGCGAAGCAGGCACACACAGGGGGAGGCATTCATCTGAAAAACAGGAACTTCAATCTGGTTCAATAAGGATGCATGGGAGGAGACATCAAGCAAAGTCAACATTTATTCATAAAACGTATTTTCATAGCACTACATGTGTTGTTAAGGACCAGCTGTGGTCCCTGAGGACACAGGGATGGATGCACATCTTCCTCCCAGTTTAACACGACCCACTGAAACCATCTCATCATTTTCTCACAGCCTTCTGCATCTCCTCCTACTCCTTCCTGGCTGAAGTATGCTACAATATTATTACTTTTATTGTATAATATATTTGCTAAACAATATTTCTATAGTAACAATTTCCTGTTAATGAGAGTGCTGGAGGAATATTTAGGAGAAAGTAGCAGTACTGCACTATGAAAGCATCACCATTAAACTGTGTTACTGTCAAACAGCATTACATGGTAAATGGTAAATGGCCTGCATTTGTATAGCGCTTTTCTAGTCCATAGGACCCCAAAGCGCTTTACACTACATTCAGTCATCCACCCATTCACACACACATTCACACACTGGCGATGGCAGCTACATTGTAGCCACAGCTGCCCTGGGGCGCACTGACAGAGGCGAGGCTGCCGGACACAGGCGCCACCGGGCCCTCTGACATGGATCAATATCACCACCATGGATGTTTAAGGCTCACTGCACTAACCTCCTGTTAGTCTGTATGTAAATACATCCTGTTCTCTGACAGTTTGTAATGAGCTCCACACAAACAAAAGATGCATTTCTGCAATAAAACCCAGGAGCAGCGTATGACCCGACACACACTGCAGCAGCAGTGAGTGCTCTGTCACATCGTGGCATCAAGAATACCGGACACTTTGACTTGTTTTAATTCTAACCTGACTAGTTGGCAGAATGTAACAGAAAACACAAGATATTACTAAAATACATCATTCTTCCTACTATTTCTAATGTTACTTTTCACTATGTTACAGAGATCTGGGCCTTTTTGTTCATGAACCCTACAAGCTAAACTTTATCAACATTGTTCAAATTTCTACATGAAGCACTACATGTTTAGTTTCATACTAGGGCTGGGCCATATCACACCATTCACGGTAATACCAGTATAACGTCAGGCAACGATAAGAAAATGAAATATGGCGATAGAATATGGGTAAAACGCGCACATAGAGGAAAAAGCATGGCGGTGACAGAGAATGAGAAGGGCGAAAGCGGATCGTTTAGTGAAACAGATGAACCAGAACTGGTTTGTAAAAATGCTGCAGTGGTGTGGAACTGGTTTAGCTTTCGTCCGTCAGATACACAACAAAGCACATTTTTTGTAGAACATGCAAGCGGCCGTCGTTATTACCGTGTTTGTCGGACTAAGGTGCTCGTCAATCTGGGAGTAATCTGGGTCCCAGACTCTGTCTGCTTCAGGTCCCAAAGTCAAACGATCACTGCAGCATCACTGAGAGTTAAAAACTGTTTAAATTCTTCCATCTGTAATTAAACGATCAGCATTGCTGCTTTACCAGGTGTAACTATGAAGTTTAACTTCCAGGCATCCATGAAAACAGAATTTATTACATTTAAGGAGTTAGAAGTTAGCAGGAAGCTAGCGGAAGTTAGCTCGCTAGTTTCGCTAGTTACCTAAGCATGATATAGCATGTTCTGACTGAGAGATTTCTGAACAAATTCAAACGTACAGCTCTGCTATCACTTCCAACATAAATGAAGACAGGAAACTAAACAGCAGTGACGTTTGTAGGGTTACTGAAGTTGGGCTAGCTGGTATATAATGATGTGCTACGTGATCGCTAGCGACACAGCTATGTTAGCATAACATAAACAGTGAAGCTGGAGGACCAACACTAACACTTTTCCACTTATAAAAGTTAACGTGAAGGTTCTTCATGGTTAGAGACAAATGCAATCGCATGGCAGGATGCTGTAAACGGACCAAACTTCAGTCAGGAGAACAACTGAGATAATCCATCCACAATACGAGGTTAGTCATTAATATACTGCAACAACATGGGAATAGAGCAGCTGCCAGAGAATTCAACATTAATGAATCAATGGTACAGAAGTGGAGGAAGCAAGAAGAATGAGTTTAATAAAGTTTGATTTATCTGACTGCTTTGTTTCGCTTAATGTGCCTTATAATCCCGTGCACCTTATGGTCCGAAAAATGCGTACTGCACACTGCAGTTTAATGTTGCAAAGCACCTCTTTTTAACTTCAGTGGATATTATACATGGTTATGCTCAGGATATGTCAGCCCATTTCTACTGGAAATGCCTTTTGGTTAAACTTTCAGCAAGGAATTTGCATTTGCACTGTTACATTTTTATAAAGATTTAATGTACATAAAAACCAGCTTCTTGTTTAAGTGAAATAAATGATAGGTTGTCTTTTTGCGCTGGTAATGTTGTGGAGTTGTATTTTGTCTCGCATCAATTATATCGTCGGTTATATTGTTATCGCAAATGTTCAAATATATATCGTGATCAATATTTTTGGCCATATCGCCCTGCTCTAGTTCATACCCTACATCAAGATATGTTCAAAAGCAGCTTTGCACTGAAATAATAGTGATCCCACAGGCAGGCTCACTGACTCTTACTCGTGCTACATCACCTATTAAACTGTAACACCTTATGATATAAACACTCGTCCTCCTTTCAGTACATCCTTCCTGCAATGACACGATTTTCTTTATCTGCCAAATCACTGAGATCCACTTCAGCACAACAGCTGCAAAGAAGAGCTGCAACACAGGAGCAGAGCCTTGAAACGAACGGCTCTCTGTGCTGCAGTATAGACACCGAGTTAAACTCCCCAACCACAGACGCAGGAACTTCGCAGCCATTAGGCTGGCTGAGGATTTTCAGGAATGAGTTTCATCTTTCAGGTGTATCAGGTTCTCCACTACATTTCTCAGCTCATCTCAGCCTTGCTTGACCCACCCCAAATAAAGCCTCGGGGGCAGACCCCTGTCCACACTTCGCTTTAAACAAAATCCTACATTCGTATGTAGTATATCGAGGAGATAGATGTCAAAGGTCACCTAAAATCAGACCCCGCAGGTCACGCTAGCAAAAACAGCCCGAACACTGGCTCTCTGACAAACTCACGTTCATGTTTACAAGGTGTGGCATAGACAGCAGTCTGACATTCAGTGGTGTCACTGTAACATCTTCCATGCAGAGGAATGCAGCTCCAAGGCCCACAATGCCATGAAACAGCACTCAGCCCGCTGTGTAGGAAGCAGAGATGTTCCAGGACTCATTCTTACTCCACTAACCACCACAAACTAAAACACTCAGATATTCAGCTAAATGAGAGAACAGTGTACATTACTGTTACAGCACCATGTGACCTGCTCTACCACCTGAGCTACAGCCACCACTTCCCAGTTTGGTCCCAGCTGCTGTCTTGACTTGAGTGTAGAACAAGGCTCAAACAAACAGAAGCAAAAACAAATGAAAACCCTCAAAGCTAAGTCGGACAGCGTGGCGTGAAGGCACAGTTCTGTTTCACCCCTCCATCCCTGTCACCTGTCCAAATTGACTCCTGTGGCCGTCAACTTCTTCTGAATGACAATTTCAGCAGGTCGTAAACGAACCTTTGGACTATCAGAACAAGCTAAGCTAGTGGATGTTAGACTACGTTCACTCTGCAGGTCTTGATGCTCAATTCCGATTTTTTGATCAAATCCGATGTTTTTGTCTGCTTGTTCACACCACAAATAAAATGCGACAGCAAACGCGCTCTAGTGTGAACGCTCAGAGCGCCCGCATGCGCAAAAGAAGACGTCACACACAACGCGCTCTGCTTAGACCCAGAGCAGCAGTATGTTTGACTGATGGCCTTAATATAAAGACTTTGGACTTCACGTTTCCCAATTTTTGCTTTAAGTTATTTTGTTATTTACATAATAATGTGAATAACCTAATAATGATCCTTATTGCTGCTTCAAAGGATAGCTGCAGATTTCTGTCAGAATCTGCAGATTATACAGGACAAATAAAATGTTCACGTTTCTCCAACGTTGTCTTCCCAGCAGTCTCACCGGATGGCCAGGATGCGTTCGCGATGTCTTATCGGGCGCTTCTCCGGAGCTGATAATTGGCGTCTGTCTTGTGTCAGTGACGTAAAAGACGGATTTAATGCGACTTGACCGTTCACACAGCAGTCGCTTTCTAAAACATCGGATATGTATCGGATTCAGGACCACATACGAAAGTGACCCAGATCGGATTTGAAAATATCGGATTTGTGCCGTTCACACTGTCACACCATGATGGGATAGATGGGTCGCAGAGGGTCAAAAACATTTTCGGATTTGAAAAATTGGGATTTGATGCGCTTTCGCCTGCAGTGTGAACGCAGCCTTAGACTAATTCATGTCCTCCAACAGGCTCTTTATGCTTTTCATCGCTCTACTTTCTCACTGCCAAAAAGTGACTAGTTGAAAGTAGGGCTGGGCGATATATTGACTTTTTAAATATATCAATATATTTTTATATGAGATGTGACAATATCCTTTATATCGATATAGTCTATGTTACGTTATAATTATAGTTGTGGAGCTGCAAGTTTGCCTCTCTTTTGTCTCTGCACTGCGTTACTCCGCCTCTCCTTCACTGAACAGAACCTCCCCCCTCGCTTCTCCTGCAGGCAGGACGGACACGGCAGCTGCCTCAGAGGAGCTGCTCGGTAAAAAGAAAACAGTTGGACATTTAGTGCTGCAGCGTGACGTTAACGCCGTAACTGCATTAACGGGGCAAATCTCTGTTAAGGAGTTACCGCGGATCGCCCCGTGCGTGGGGCTGCACGGCGTCAACGTGTTAACGAGCTAACCGCGCTAACGCCTAAAATCCTTTCATTTTCTCAAAAATCGACAGCGCGCCTTATGTATGAATCCTGGTTGTGCTCACTGACCGCGAACCGATTTTATGCGGCACACTGCGCTCAGAAACCTTTCAGGTTTAGACATTAGCTTTGCTGAGCTACGGAGCCGCAGCGCTTGATGCATTGTTGGAGCATTACGCTGAGGAGCCTCGCGGAGCGATACGTACTCTGCTTCAGCGTAATGTTACCGTACTGAGTGCATAAGCGCCATAAACGGCTCCTGTTCAGCGGTGGTTACAGAGAGGATCACGCAGTAGACCCTGGGAACAGAGCAGCTGCTTGTTATTCTGCTCAGCCTCTGGTAGTTTACATTTTGACTGCACAGCTTTTTGTTATGCACAAAAACAGCACTGTTTCATTTATGGAGCATGATTATTTAATAAATGCTGATCATTCTGAGTAATGTTTTCTTGTACATCTGCGCTGTATGTTAATAAAAGTGTGACATCTGGGACACAGTGTGACTAAGAACTCTGTTCTTACTTTATGGCTTTAAAAAACATGAGTATATCGCCATCCAGCTAAAGATGAATGAATGAATGAATGAATGAATGAATGAATGAATGAATGAATTTTGGGTCATATCACCCAGTTGAATGTAATCTAAAGCAGAGAACGAGGTCAGTGGGCCCTGCCATTATCTTTACAGGCTAACTGACGCATCGCTAACCGGACTGACCCTCGGCCAAACCCCTGCAGCCCAAAAACTCGGCGCTCAACTGTTTCCCACCAGACCACCGAACCCACGGCTTTGAAATGTCCTCGGTGAAGGAGAATCATCTGTGACGGCCTCGCAACTAACAGTGGACTCACTGGCTCCACTATAAAGGACCCAGAGCCTGTAGTGATGAGCCGGCTGTTGCTAACAGTGTGGTGAACACGCTGAGGGGCGGGCTTATTAGTTGTGTAATCTCATTGGTACAGGGTTATTTGATGCCCCATGCTGGTACATTTTGGCGTCCTAAACGTTATGCAGCCATTCTTCACCGTTGTTGAGAAACGCCATCGATGTGTTCATCTAGGTTCATCTTTTGTTAACACTATTAGAAGGACATTGCAGCTACAAGTGGCCCGTCTCTGAAAGGCGGAGTGGACTCTGCGTTAGCAGTAGGGTGAGGAGTTGAGTCATTTGGGGGGACTGAGATAGAGCTGCTACTCCTCCACATGGAAAGGACACGGCTAAGGCTGACAGCAGCCGTCCCATGGTACATGGAAGCAAAGACTGAAAGTGGCCGTGGGATGTACGAGAACACGTTCATTTCAAGGCTTCTGTAACACTTTTCAGACTGAAAGCATGTTTGAGATATTTTATAAAAAGCTTTGTTCACAAGCCAACACAAATATAGATGGTCAGTAAGGGTCTGAGCCACAGGCCTGAGGCTGGGTCTATCTATTAATGAAAGGCCTGGTTTTCAGCAGTGAAAGCCTGCATGGAAGCACAGGGCAAAGCTCCAGCCACACAGACACACATGCTCATAAACATGAACACACACCACCTCCTCATCCAGGGGACCAAACAGCGTCAGCACTCTTGTTGTTTGCTGTCAGAAAGACTCCAAGGACAGAGGAACAGTGATTTACATTTATCAAGGAGGATGCGGCAACACCGCCAAGTTCTTCCACGACAAATGAAGAGCGTCTCAAACGCTGCATGTGAACGTCTCCCACACCACAGAACACGTCAAATACCCGTCTTAGCTCGGGTGGAGTACGGCCGACAGGTCGGACAGCCACTTCGGTGCCACTGAAGTCTTGTTAATGCTCGCTCGCGAACACTAATCTTCTTCACTAACGGGGACCTGGATCTGATGCTGGTGAGGGGAACCTGGCAGAGAGCCGGTGAGTCCAGCTGTTTTATTCAGCTTTTACCTTCGGACTGTGAATATCTTAACATGCTGAGGAAGACTGCGCGTGGTGGTGGAGTGGCGGCTGTTTTAGGAAGAAGCTGCCCTGCAAGCATCCCCGCCCGACACTCGGTGCAGCTGTGTACAGACCTCCGTAATATCCCAAGGACTGTGTTCAAGACTTTTCACACTTTTTAGCTGGTCTCGTACTTTGATAAACCTGAATTGTTGGAGATTTTAATATTGATGCGTGTTGCCCCTCCAGTCTGCTGGCCAGAAATCAGTCTGATAAGACTCAGTCTGTGTCGGGGCCTAAACAGGCTCATACATATTGTGCTGTCTCTACAGTTACCGGTCCTAAACATGAAAATATGTTGCCATCCATCCATCCGCTTCCGCTGATCCTTTTCAGGGTCGCGGCGGGCGCTGGAGCCTATCCCAGCTGTCATAGGGCGAGAGGCGGGGTACACCCTGGACAGGTTGCCAGTCTGTCGCAGGGCCAACACACAAGGACAGACAACCATTCACACCTAGTGGCAATTTGGATTTTCCAATTAACCTATCCCCACAAGCTGCATGTCTTTGGACGGTGGGAGGAAGCCGGAGTACCCGGAGAGAACCCACGCAAACACGGGGAGAACATGCAAACTCCACACAGAAAGACCCCGACCGAACTCAGGACCTTCTTGCTGTGCGGCAACAGTGCTAACCACTGTGCCACCGTGCTGAAAATATGTTGCATTTGATATATTTTTATCTCACACCTCTTATTCCAACACATCGTTGTAGTGTGTTTAACCCATCTGCAACAAAAACGTTGTAAGATCTCCCCTCGGCTTTGGTACATCTCATTTTTATAATAAATGCAAAACTGTCCTTGATGAGGTTGCTGCTTTACAAACTATGAGTGTGAAACCACAACCGGACCCGTGGATAAATGACACCACTCGTTCAGCCAGACGAGAGAGCAGGACGGCTGCAAGCGGAAAGACGACGTCGTTTCCCATCCTGAGCGACCGTCTGTAACAGCAGAAGAGTCCATGTTTTTCTGATGTTGTTGAGCTCCAACAATCCTCTGGGTCTTTTTTCAATGACTGACTCTGCTCTGAATATTTCCCAGTTCAGTTTGTTATCAATAAGATAAAACAGCTGCCCTCACACGACCTTTCTAAAATATTCACCAGCTGTTTTTGATCAGTTTGAGCCTGTGTGCCTTGATCAGATGGAGGAACGATGTAATGGCATGAAGACGTCATTTTAAGATATATATTCTCGATTCCTCGGTCCCCTCAGAGTCCAGGCCTATCTCAGAGCTTCCCTTCCTCTCAAAGATTTGGGAAAAGATTGTGTTTGTTCAGCTGCAATCTTTTGTAAATGGACACGATGTTCTTGAGAGGTTTCAGTCTGGTCTTCAGGCTCTTCACAGCACTGACACTGACATTCGAACGTATCGCGATATATATCGTGTACTGTGATACAGCCAAAGAAATATCGTGATATTAGATTTCTATTCTCATAGCAGCCTAGTTCTGCTGGAGGTTTCTTCCTGTTAAAAGGGAGTTTTTCCTTCCCACTGTCGCCAAAGTGCTGCTCATAGGGGGTCATATGATTGTTGGGTTTTTCTCTGTATCTATGAAGCGCCTTGAGGCGACTTTTGTTGTGATTTGGCGCTATATAAATAAAATTGAATTGAATATCGCCCAGCCCTGCTCTGAACCTCTCCTGAATGACTGAACTCCGCCTATCACAGAATACATCCACCTTTCCAACAAAGGCGTGGATCTTAGATGTCCAGTAGTGTTAACAATAAGATCCAGCTAGATTAACAGATTTATGTCGATCTATTCAGTGAATCGTAGCAGCCCTAATATTTACTTTATCTACTGAAGACATTCTTAGTTACTGTGCATACGCTTTCTGTCAACATGCCATGCTGTCTCATGGTGCTGCTCTTTATAAACAGGGTCCGCAGGTGCGCATGCGCTGTCAAAATAAAAAACGCGCACCAGATAAGAAGTTGCAACGCACGTTTGCGTACATAAGATTTTCTGGAGGAGGACAGACATTTGTTTAGAACTCTTAGAGATGTTGAAGAAGCTCCTTTAAGCAATTACTGTGATGTTCCTCCACCTCCAAAGAAATGCCAGGAGGAGTCCGAACCACAAAAGAAGCGCGTATTCTCAGAAAAGTGGTTGCAGGAGGTGAGCTGGCTTCAAACAAATGATGAACGCACAGAGATGTGGTGCAGAATGTGCCGTGAAAATCCCACTCTAGTGGACAAAAACAGTGCCGTTTATATAGGAACTAAAAACAGCGCATGCACACCTGCGGACCACTTATGTGCAGCCCTGCTTATAACCTCTCTGTGATGCTGGGGGGTCGGCAGGGTCAGGTTTGGATGGACAGCATCACTCTGTAACTGATTCTAAAGAGTTTGAAAAGAAAAAGCCAAATAAATCGTGTCTTTAAGACAATGACCCACAGATGATGTAATTATTGTCCGATTCTACATATCAGGTGTAATTGTAGGTAGGGCTGTTCGATGTAACGATATATAGCGGACGACGATATAAAAACGTCGTTTCATTTCACGCTATCGTTTGTTTCGTGGTGTCGCAAAATAAACTGTTTACGGCGATATTTTTTCATGTTCTGATGTCGCTGTAGGGCCTACATTCTTTTCTTAAAGGTCTCTCTATCTCTTAGATTTAATACAACCACACTACGGACGACAAGCGCCTGTTTTTACATGTTGTCGTTAGCAACAACGACGGTAACACCATCACGTGGCTCCGCTGTCCGCTTGTTTGTTTTCCACATAAACCTTTCACAATAAAGCTCAAGATCCTGTTGAGACTTTTCAAAATAAACTGAATCATGTCAAAGATGCAGATTATTTACGGATGAGAAGCAACAAAGAGCCGCCAGGTGCTAAAAATAAAGCTCAGACTCAAACTTTGAAAGAAAACGGCGCCGTTACAACTTGTGTCTAAACATGTGTCGTTTCATGCATCGTTAAAACACTCGACTCAGCTACACGACGCACAGCTGGAAACACTTCACGCAGGTCGAGCTGCCCGAGATTCACAGACTTTACAGAAAATGTTACATGTTTGTGATTTATATCGTTACCGGACGATGGATGTCTGATATCGGGATATGAGACTTTGGTCATATCGCACAGCCCTAATAACAGATAGCACAAAAGTCCTCTGTGTTAACTTCAAAGAGTTCACACTGGTGTTGACTGTCTGCCTTAAATATGTAAAACAAATGCAACTACAAACCAACTACACAGCGTCAGCTCTGAACACAGCACAAACAGCTAAATCTCTGCTAGCTGTAGCTCAGGAGGAAGGGCAGGTAAACCACTAACTGCAAGGCTGATGCTTTGATTCCCGGTGGCTCCAGTGCCAGCTCTGAATGCCAAAGCTTGCTGGGTGAGATACTTAACCTCAGGTTTTCCTCCAATGCACAAATTTACTATTCAAATGTTAGACAGCACATGTGCGAATGGGTGTACGAGGCTTTGTTTCTCTTCTTCCAGGCTGATTTTCATCTTTCAGATTAGAATGTCTGGCAAGCAAATAAAATATTGTCAATAATAAATACAAGACTGTATTTATGGGCTTTTGTGTCGAGCTGTTAGGAAACAAAGGGTTTATATATATATGATTCACAGGTCAGTGTTAAACAGCTGTAACAAAGAAAGCCATTTATAAATGCTCAGCTATGAGACAGCTGCCGTCTGTCAACAAACCAGGGCGGCTCAACACTTTGGCACAGTGGATAATTCTGCTGGCTCTTTGTTTACGTTGTTGAAACAAACATTACTGTGCATTCCAATGGAACCCACTGACAGGAAAAATCAGCAGATCCGACCTTAGAGTCATTTAAACAAGTCCGCGCGTGGATTTGGTGGTGCTCAAACTACACAGAGCACCACCATATGTGCAGGCACACAGGGCTCAATCCTAATGTGTTTCTTTCCTTCATGATCAGTCTATTCGGAGTCAAAGGGCAGTTGCGCTCAAACACAAGTGAGATTTACAGCTTGATCCAACACAAGCCAAGCAGCTGCCACTCCACATCAAATTCACCCCACGGTTCAACAACAGCAGGTACCAGCCGCACTGGGAGTGCCACAGTGGGATTCCCCAGTCCTACACATAATCAGGTGTTATGGTGTGATAAAAGCGGACACCCTGTTCTAGGTTAACATGAGGAAACTGAGAAATAAAACTTACCAGTTTTATTACTGGTGCCAGGAACATGGACAAATGACTCCTAGGAGACATCGCAGCGAATATTCGACACTTCACGCTGATTGGGATGAATAATGTACAAAGACATGTTTGTGACAGTGCTTACCCATTCGAGGACACGAATAAATCCCAAAGGCTCCTTCAGCGGTCCAAGGTCCAGAGAAAACCCAGCCATCGCTTTCTGTGCACCAAAGACACGCAACCAGGTATAAACGAAAAGTACCTCTGCAAACGGCGAGACGTGTTGGTCACCTTGCAGCTAACTGACGCTGCCCTGGTTAAAGCAGCTGCATGCTAACGCTAGCTCACGTCAACTTAAGCACTTTAAAAGACTCACAAACCTGAACAGTGTCCATCGAAGTGTGTAAAAACTAGCAGTCAGTGTCCCGGTACTACTTTTGTCAGTTTGCATGGAAAGCTAACTTCAAGTTGCTCCGTCTGTTTTCTGCCGACGACATAGGAGCTAACAGCAGGGGGCAGTCTCAACTGTGCACGGACTAGTGATGCGCGAATCATGAACGAATCGTTCAGTACTCGAGAATCACTTTACTGACTCGTGAATCTGACTCACTGACGCATCCCTGTTGCTGTTAGCAAACTAATTCCATTAGTAGAAATATATCTAGCTTATAATTAAAATTGTGTGGAAAAAAACAACAGACAGTTTCTTAACAAAAACATTTCTGCTCTGAACATGAAGAACAAACCCTGAGTAGAAGCTCACCTCAAGACAACAGCTCCTCAGTTCACAGTAGCATCGCTCTGCTAACATGCTAGCAGCACATTTAAGTTACTCACCCCCCCCCTCCTGGCTCACAGCTTCTTCTTCTTCTTCTTGGTTGGCAACCAATGTTAAGGCGCATTACCGCCCCCTGGCTCACAGCTCAGTGGACATTTAGATGAGAAAATATATATTTGACACATATGAGGAAAATACTAATAAAATAAAAATAAAAATAAATGTTCCCATTAGAAATATTTTTTTTGCTCTATAAAACTAGTTGTTTTTCTTTTTCAATCACTCATCTTAGCAGTAGGATTTACATGAAAAGAGAAACAAATTAAGTTTGAGTAAAAATGTATATTTTTTGCACTCTCTGGGCAACTGACTCTGTGACTCATATGACTCAAACACGATTCACTTCGGTGAGTGACTCATTCAAACTCGATTCAGTAAAAATAACCGAATTTACCATCACTAGCACGACCCTACTGTCCGGTTTTTACTTTTAAATAAATAAAATAAATAAAATAAAAAGCACATGTTTGAAATCAGAAAGCGATGTCTCATTTTTCTTTCAGTGTGATTATTAGTTAGCGTTTCTGATGTTGGAGGGAGCTTACGGTAATGCGAATTCTGCACAATGAAATGTAATTTTCGAATGTCCGATCTTTCCTTGCGACTTGAACACAGCACGCAGCCCCCCTCCTCGTATTTGTATTCCACCGTCGCCATTTTGCTTGAGTCAGAGAGCAGTTCTGGTTTTCTTCGAGCGGGTTCGGGTTTTTCTTGCTATATTCTACAAGTTTTCAAATATCTTTTTAAATTTTAAACTGGTAATTGAACACTACATACACTGTTTACATCATATGTATGCAGTTACATTGAAACGTTACAACACGGACGTGAATACCACGGTAATAAACGGCCGTGTGAACGCTTAGCTAACGATAAGGTCGCTAACCGTCCAAGGTTTCGGTAGGCCTCTGTTATGTACACGAGCTAAAAAGTGCTCATCTATTAATCATAATAATTTAAGAGTTCACATTTTTAAACTAGACACTAGTTAGCCAGGTTAGCTATAAAGGCAAGGCATTTTCCGACTGGGAGTCACGTAGTTCATTAGCTTTGAGACACTTTTTGTAATTCAACAGTAAGTATGTGAATGTTTTCTTGGCTGTCTTGGTCTTTAAAGTGATCTTTTCCTCGAGTTTGAGATTCGTTATTGTTATCTGAGTGTTTCGGTTTAATTGCTGTTTGTGTCCTAATTAAGATGACGATGATAATTAAGGCCGGTTGTCACTGGCAGGCTGAGGCTTGCGTGTGTAGAGTGAAGCCTCCCAAAAACGACACTTGTAGATTTTCCTGCATGAGACACTTGAAGTGTAAAAGTATGTGCGTGTGTCCGAGCACACTTGTTTCATGTTGCTGTGTGGAGTGTTTGTCCTGTTTGTCTTTCAATAACCACCTTTCAGTTCCCCGGGGAGTGTTTCTGATGTATTTGTAGGTTTAAACCCGTCCTCTTGGCCCTCTTTGGGGATCCCTGGATCCGGATAATTTGCCCCCAGTTGATTGGCAGAAGAATTTTTTTTCTCCAGCATTTGGTAACCAAGACATGAAAGTCCTGCACGGTTTTCCTCCCAACCTCCAGCATTCAAATGTCACAAAATGTGTAAATGCCAACAAGCCCAAGAAGAAGCTGAGGATTTTCCCGCCAACCACGCCACCTTTCTCAACTTTTTTCCCACATCGCTTAGAGTTTCTTCTATTTTTTCTTGTTCATGCTGTTTATGTCCCCCTACTTATTTATTTCAGTAGCCACCAAATAGTATCAATGATGGTTTACAAGCAATGCCCAAAGGACTTGATTGCATCAGCATCAGTATTGTTTAGCGGTTTGGCAGAGATCAGGATGTCTCAGAAATGGGAAGTCGTAGGAAGACTAATGTCTTTGGGAGACCCACCCCACTTTTCCTCTTATCTCATGGATCAAGTGTTCCTTCAGGATTTCCTTACTACTGTGGAGACTCCGTACCAGCTGTGCACTCAGGAGGCAGACCACTTCTCTACTACCTCAGGTAAATGAGCAGCAGTGCATCTCCCACGAGTACAGGTCAGCTTTACAGATTACTCTCACTGCACTATTGTTGCCTTTTCTACAAATTCGTCAAGTTGTTTAAGTTTTCTTGTTGTTTGACTTGGAATCTAGTTGGTGATGTACAGATTCAGAACTTTTACAAACTGGTCAAATATCTTTGACCCCAAGTATCTTTATTTGGGTTTTTAGTGCTGCTAAACTTGGTGGTGGTCCTCGGTGACCTTAGCAGTGCTTAATTTAATTCATTTTTTTTGTACAAAGCGCCAAATCACTACAACAGTCACCTCAAGGCACTTTCTATTGTAAAGTAAAGAATACAATCATATGAGCGCTTTGGCAGAAGTGGGAAGGACAAACGTCCTTTAAACAGGAAGAAACCTCCAGCAGAACCAGGCTGAGGGAGGGGCTGACAACGACCCTCTGGTGCTGGGTGCACGTCGGGGGTTGGTGCTTTATAAATGAAACGAACTGAATTAAAAATTGAGTGAAGAAGAAACAGTCATCGTGTCATGGGGAGCACCCAGCAGCACAACTAGGGGAGGATCCAGGGTCACCTGGTCCAGCCCGAACTATTTTGAATTCTGGATTTAACAGGAAGCCAATACAGGAGAAATCTGCTCTCTCTTTCTAGTCCCTGTCAGGACTCTTGCTGCAGCATTTTGGATCAGCTGAAGGCTTTTCAGGGAGTTTTTAGGACTTCCTGATAATAATGAATTACAGTCGTCCAGCCTGGAAGTAATAAATGCATGAACTAGTTTTTCAGCGTCACTCTGAGACAGGATATTTCTAACTTTAGAGATGTTGCACAAATGGAAGAAAGCAGTCTTACATATGTGTTGAATACATACACGGGGACATATTGTGGTTATTGTCGTGCACCAGGAGGATCCCAGGACCCACTGCAGCAGCGTAGGGCACCAGTGGTGGACCTGGAGGTCATGGCAAACCACAAGCCTCAGGCCACCCTCCTCAGTCCGTTTCTGATTGTTTGATCAGAGACCTTCACATCAGCGGCCTGCTGGAGGTCATTTTGTAGCTCTGGCTGTACTCAGACTACTGCTGCAGCTGTCGATTGTTTTAGTAATCGATTATTCAATCGAGTATCCGGATACAATTACAGTGCTGGCTGCGGTGAAGAAATGCCAGCATATCAGTATTCTGAGGTTCGCCCTGCACTTTGATGCAACGTTTTTGAGCTGCTGAGAACAGGACGGTATGATGGTGTAGAATTAATTGAATAGTAATTGATTGTCCAGCCTAACGACCCTCAGGTCAGAGAGTTTCACTACTATTGATGCAGGACCAGCGCTGCTGTTTGGTCCTCACGGTGTGTGCGCTTCCACATTAAACTATGCCATTGTCATCACTGCTGCTGTTGTGTATCAGTGTGTGGAGCCTTTTCATCCACAGCTGCTCCTGAAACGCTCACACATTGGCTCATACACAGCTCTGTGCTAAACAAAGTATCCAAGTAATGTCTGTTTTTGTTTTGTTTGTTTACAAAAACCAAAGCATTTGTAGACATTTGGGCGACGCAGCATCCCTGTGTGGTTCCTGGTACACACTGACACTGAGTGTTTAAATATTCTCTTGTAGGGCTGTGCGATATGACCAAAGTCTCATATCCTGATATCAGACATCCATCGTCCGGTAACGATATAAATCACAAACATGTAACATTTTCTGTAAAGGCTGTGAATCTCGGGCAGCTCGACCTGCGTGAAGTGTTTCCAGCTGTGCGTCGTGTAGCTGAGTCGAGTGTTTTAACGATGCATGAAACGACACATGTTTAGACACAAGTTGTAACGGCGCCGTTTTCTTTCAAAGTTTGAGTCTGAGCTTTATTTTTAGCACCTGGCGTCTTTTTTACTTCTCATCCGTAAACTCTCTGCATCTTTTATGTGATTCAGTTTATTTTGAAAAGTCTCAACAGGATCTTGAGCTTTATTGTGAAAGGTTTATGTGGAACATAAACAAGCGGAGACACGATGGTTTTACTGTCGTTGTTGCTAACAACAACACATAAAAACAGGCGCTTGTCGTCCGTAGTGTGGTTGTATTAAATCTAAGACAGAGAGACCTTTAATAAAGCCGCTACAGTGACCATCAGAACATGAAAACAGCTGGAAACAGTTTATTTTGCAACAGCACCAAACAAACGATAGCGTAAATGAAACGATAGATGTCGTTCTATCAAACAGCCCTATTCCCTTGAAAAGCATCCAGAGTGTACCAGAGGTGCTGGCTTGGTTTGAGATGTGATGTCTGGTTTGCTCTGTGTTGTCAGGGAGGTTCCTGTCGGCCCATAAGAGATCCAGCTGCTGGGTTTAGAGGTCGTTCCTGTACTACAGCTTTACTATGACCAGCCATGGAGACGACTGCTACTTCTTTTACTATTCTACCTGCAGCAAAGTAAACAAGCCTGCTACATGCACACATTGGGCTAGAAAGTGTTGGTGACCAGAAAGAAGAGTCCAAGCTTACTGTTTGTCTGTGCAGGGAGACAGTTGTCCGTTCAGACACTGCGAGGCAGCTATGGGCAACGAGACCACCTGCAGCCTCTGGCAGGAAGGACGCTGCTTTCGTGCTGTCTGCAAGTTTCGCCACATGAAAATAACGGTAAGCAAAATGTAAATGGAGGAAAGCTGAAGTCCTCTCCTTCAGGCTTTGCCCAGTCAAGGCTGTGTGTGTCTTGAATGGCCATTAATGAAGAGTAAAAAAGCCTCCCTGTAAACCAGGATCTCCACTCCTGACTCCTTCTGTCAGATTTGAAGTGCTGTTCAGAAACACGAGGCTGGTTAAAACGGTGGCACGTTCCCTCTCATTCAGATCTTAGCTACATAGTCCAGAGTGGTGTCATTAGGAGGAGCCATTCATGACAAGAGGGAGGCTCTGAGCCTCCTCTGAGAGTGAGGAGCGTTTCTCCTCATGCATGTTGTTTCACGACAGATGGACACCACAGAATGTTTACATGTTAATGTTCTTCATCAAAACAGAAAAATCGAAAGGAGATCTCGTGTTACTGGGAGAAGCAGCCGGCAGGCTGCCAGAAGCCACACTGTGCCTTCTACCATGAAAAGCCTCGCTACATAGAAGGCGTCTTTGTCCAGCCTGATAAAAGTGAGTTCAAACACACACATTTTACATCCACTACAGCAAGATGCTGGCCCAAAGTATTTATCACCATATACATTTGAAAATGTGCCATAACGATATAACTGACACGAGACAAAATGCTTTACAACTCCACAACTTTGTTAGTGCAAAAACCCATCAATGTATTTCCACTTAAACAAGCAGCTGTTTTTTTTTTTTAAGTAAAAATATAAACATGTAACAGTGCAAACGCAAATTCCTCGCTGACAGTTTAACCAAAAAGCATTTCCAGTGGAAACTGGCCGACACATCCTCAGCATAACCATGTATAACATCCACAAACTTAAAGAGAGGTCATACACACACAACACGGTAACATCATGTTGAAGCACAGCACGTATCACTCCGCGAGGCTCCGCCTACGATAGCCATAACGCTCCGACAATCCATCAAGCGGTGCGGCTTCGTAGCTTAGCAAAGTCGCACTGAAACATTTGACAGATTTTTGAGCGCCGTGCACATAAAATCGTTTCGAGGTCAGTAAACACAACCAGAGTTCATACATGAGGCACACGGGATTATAAGGGGCTCTGTTGACTTTCAGACAAATCAAAGGATGATTTTAAGTGCGCCGTATTTTCCAAACAACACGGTAATAACGACGGCCCGCTAGCATGCGCTACCAAAAATAGTGCTTTGTTGTGTATCTGACGGACGAAAGCTAAACCAGTTCCACACCAGTGAAGTTTAGGGCCGCCACAAACGATTATTGTGATAGCCGACTAATCAGATCATCATCCTTTGGACGTACAGGTACAGCTTATTGCACCAGCAGCATCTGCTCTCATATAACTATCATTAGCTTACAGCTTTAAGTGTTTAAGGTGCTAACTAAAAATAAAGACAAGATGACAGTTTAACTTTTAATGAAATTTGCAGATTGTTTCAGTGAAGTTTAATAAACTCCTTGCTATCTAAAATATAACAGGACACCGGAGTAGATTCTCCAGCGTCTCACACTTCTGATAATCAGCTGTCTGCTTGACGTTTATTCAGTGTAAAAACTTTAATCTCAGCCAAACTGATTTACTCAGGAACAAATAAAATACTGAAAAACAATAACAAACAACAACATTGTTAAGTTATCTAAGTGACTCATATATCATGTTTAACCTGAGTAGTGAAAGACGGCGGGGGGTTTGAAAACGATCTGCCGGGAGTCCGCTGTTCTCACGGCTCTAGTGAGCCTCGCCCCCGGCTAACTATCGAGCTAGTGGGTAACAGACGTCTCCGAAAACGTCGGAGCGCTTTTGAAAATATGCGGTGTCTTGATAAACTGAGCAGATATTTGAGGTTTGCACAGCTACATTCTCACCTGAAAATATGTTAAACGTTTATTTTGTGACCCAGAAAGAATAATAAGAGTAACATTAAAACTAACTAGCTGCCGCCATTGTTGACAGCTGAGCTGGGCCGCAGCTGTGTCCCAAACGTCGGCTGCATCCTCCTGAGGCCGCATTTGAAGGCCGATTACGTCACAGCCAGACGACGAGGCTGTCCCAATTCGTCGACTCCTCTGAATGCAGCCGACAAATGCGTCCTTCATTTCCCCGAATTTGAAGGATGGGTCGGGTGTGTCCTTCGTGGCCCACCATATCCCAGAATTCATAGCGTGGCCCAGCCAAACTCCAGTTTCCAACAATGGCGGCCGCTACTAAGTTTTAAAATTACTCTTACTAATCTTTCTGGGTCACAAAATAAACTTTTAACATATTTTCAGGCGAGAAAGTAGCTGTGTAAACATCAAATATCTGCTCGGTTTATCAAGATATCGCATATTTGCAAAAGTGCTTCGACGTGTTCGGAGACGTCTGTTACCCACCAGCTCGATAGCGAGCAGGGGGTTCAATGGTCACACAGCCGGCGAGAACAGCGGACTCCCGGCTTCGTCGTTTTCAGACCCCGCTCTTTCACTACTCAGGTTAAACATGATATAAGTCACTCGGAGAACTTAAAAATGTAATTGTTTGCCTTTTTTCTCTGTTTTATTTGTTCCTGAGTCAATCGTTTGGCTGAGATTAAAGTTATTAGATTAGATAAAATAAAACTTTATTAATCCCCTGGGTGGGTTCCTCCTTGGTTTTCACACAGCTGACTAAACGTCAAACAGAAAACTGATTAAACAGTGTGTGAGACAGTCGAGAGTTTACTCCAGTGTCCGGTTAGATTTTAGATAGCAAGGAGCAGACGGCGAGTTTATTAAACTCCTCCGAGACAGCGGCGACGCTAATCTGAAGGCTGGACCGTCACATTTCACAGCCTCGCACTTCCGGCCTTCTCGGTCTTTGAAGGACCCGGGTCCTCAGGAGGATGCAGCCGACGTTTTGGGACACAGCTCACGCTATGAATTCTGGGACAGAGCTTCTTCTTCTTCTTCGGGGTTTAACGGCAGCTGGCATCCTTGTACATGCAGTGCTGCCATCTTCTGTTTCAGTCCGTTATTACACTCTTAAATCCTGCTACTTATTCCTGCGTCCTTTGTGATCTTACAAAGCTTCAAACGACGCGTCGACTATTAAATCAGTCGTGATGATTTTGATAGTCGACTACTCGTAGCAGCCCTACTGAAGTTGCAGCGTTTTTACAAACCAGTTCTGGTTCATCCGTTTCACTCAACGATCCGCTTTCGCCCTTCTCATTCTCTGTCGCCGCCATGCTTTTACTGCCATGTGCGTATGAAAACAAAGGCACTGCACATGCGTGTTCTCGTAGCATGTATGATATGGCCCAGCCCTACTAATGACCATGGCTGTTACCGTCCCAGACGCAAGGAAGGAGGAGGAACAGCACCACGAGGAACAGACTGTCCCGGCAGCCACAGTGAACCCTCAGCTCAGAAGTGTCAAGACTGATACGCAGGAGCCGGTGCCGAGCCCCACCCATCCACCAGTCGTGATTAATCCAGCAGACGATGATGAGGATGAGGACGGTGAGCTGAACCTGACTTTAGAAAACATGTATTTCTGCAATGAAGTTAATGTTTTTTTGATTCTCATCACGGATGTCTTTCAGACCAGTTCTCAGAAGAGGGAGAGGAGGGAAAGGGTGGCCCTTCGCCTAGAAAGCTGCCCAAATCAGGTGCAGCAGCAGAGAGACACAAGCTCACACCTGACATCGTATCTGGGTTTGTGAGTTAAGCATCTTAGCCTCCCACATCTCCTAAAACCTTTTGTCTTCACAGACGATTCCCTGAACTTTGGAGTGAGCACGTTGGAGGAGATCCGGCTAAGGAAAGCCCTTAAGGCCAGCATGAAGAGGGCCGGTTACCCCCTCCAGACTACCGAAACATCCACCAGTGTGGAGAAAGAAAACATCCAGACGTTATTTCGACCAGATGTATTTGACTCACGAGATGGTAAAAAGTGTAACAGCTGTGTTTTCCCAGTCTTCTGTGTAACGTTGGTGGCGCTCCTGTTTGCTGCTGCTGAGGCAGATCTACTTTAAACTTGAACTGTTCTGTGTTTTAACTCTCATCTCTCTGGTGTTTGTAGAGCCTGGGGGAGCCAGAGTTAGTGTGACTAAAAGACTTGGGAGAAAGATTAACAGCACTGGTAAACTTGCTCTCTTGCTGCAGTTGTCAGATACTATTGTGAGTAATAATGTAGAGATTAAAAGCTCATTGCTTGTCCTTGACATAGATCTAAGAAGTGCAGAAGATGTCCCCCTGAAAAGGAGTCTGGCTAAGCGTTTGGGTAGGGTGGTGGATGTGGACCAACCATTTCTGCCCCCTCACAAAGGTCAGTGCTGTAAGAGCTGCAGCTGTGGCCTCTGACTCGTTATGCTGCCATTCACACTGAAGCCTCGTCTGTCTTCTGTTTCTTCAGCTCTCAAACCTGTAAAGGAAAGACTTGGATTGCTTTGTGATCCCGTTGCAGCCAGTCAACCAGGTAAGCAGGCTGATATGAGCTACACTCACATCGATTGTGGAATAATATAAATCACAGCCATGCGCTAGAACGTGTTGTCATGGTTGCAGCTGAGAGCAGTGCGGTGTCACAGAAGGTTCCTGAGCTTATCCACATAAAGACTCTGGAGCAGATCAAACAGGAGAAGGCGGTCAGGTCCCAGCGCGACAACCAGAAAAGCACCAGAGCCACAGAAGCCACCGAGAGCAAAGCCAGCAGTGGAACAAAGCGAGCCATCGCCATGAACGACGCCTCCCTCTGCAATGTCAAAACATTTTCTGAGATTCTTCACGACAAGAAGAAAAGACAAGAGGAGGAGCTGGAACAGAAGCCCCGCCCTGAGGTCAATCACACAGCAGAGCGAGATCAGGGCAAGAGCCAGGAGGAGGCCCACACAGCTGGGCCTGAGGTCGCAAACGCGGGCCGGATTAGAGTAAAGACCCTGGAAGAAATCCGCATGGAGAAGGCAGCAAGGAGTCAGCTCGAGCAGGCAGTGGACGCTGAAAACAGGAAGAGGTCTAACGCTGAGGAGAGCGGTGCCAAGAAGCCCCGCCTGCTGCGCATTAAGAAGCTGGCCCCCCAAAGTAAGGCTGCTTTTTTGCATATTACATCTGTGCTAGTACAGGAAGTGCATGCACATCTGTTACACTGTCTTTCTGATGGCCTTTGGTTTTGACTGGTCGGCAACACTTGGGGGGACATTTATATGAACTGTTGGTAAGACTGTGTAACACAGGCCGTGACAAAGGCCATAATTCCCCTGGGTGGGTGAATACATGTTCCATTGTTCATTCCTTCTATTGTGCGCGACTCCTTTGCTGTAAAATGGCTGGAAATGAGGCGAGATTAAGCCGCTCCATAACGGCGTTTTTATGCTTACGCGTGCCCCTGACGCATAGCGCCACATGCTGCAAACGAAGTATCATTTTCTCACACAACACACACGACCGAGCCATCACATCGTGTGCCCAAGCAAACCACACGTTCTCTAAAAGCCGATAGATCTCACAGAGTCCAAAGGGTCTGCAGGTTCACTGAACCAGCCACAGAAGACCACACACGTGTCCACAACTGATAAACATAACATCATAAATCAGACCTACCTTTGCTGTCGCGCCCATCTGAGACTGCAGCTGGTTTCCTCTTCACAATGCCTGTTTTCAGTTACAGACGTCTGATTGGACGAGGCTCATAGATTGTTTACACAGAGATTGTAGACCATATAGGAAAGTGTTGCTGGATTGTTTTGTTTTCTCCTAACATGGTTTTGAAACACTAACATGAACCTTATGTTGAACTTAGCTAGCAGCATCGCCGCAGAGAAGAAGCCACACAGAAGTGCATCTCCTGAACCCCAGGTACTGTCTGCTTTCTGTTTTTCTTCAGTGTTGGTTTCTTTGTCATCGGGCTGTTGGCAGTGCTAATTTTCTCTCTTTGTAGACCAGTAACAATATCAAGGTGAAGACCTTTGAGGAGATCATGCGGGAGAAACGCCTTCGAAAGCAGGAAATGTTGGAACAAGGCAAAGTGGGAGAACCTGAAACGGAGCCTTCTCACAATCAGAATGCCAGCAGTACCGTCAAAAGGAAGGCTCCTTCATCACCGCGCTCCTCCTCCTCGCCTTCCTCCAAAACTCCATGTGCCGGTTCCACCGAAAGAGTTCCTGCTCACAAGCTGATTACTCTCAGGTCAACGGCTGCACCGCCTGGAAACGGTGTGGCCGCTCCTGAAACAACAGCTGCTGTTGTTACTGTGCAGAGCTCTTCACCACAGCAGGCTGGGACAAAGTCCAGCTCCAGGGTCGCTCCAGACAAGAAGACGCAGGTGTCCTCTGCACTGTCACCACTGGAGCAGCCTCGTGTGACAGGAGCCTCTACTGCCGAGGAAGCGATGGACACGAATCGGGAGTCCCCAGAGCACACTGCAGATACCAAAGGTACTGTATCACTCGTGCTGTCACTCATCTTTCTAAGCCAAGTGCACTCAAAGCACTTGATCTATGCACAGGTGCTTCCTCTCACACATTCACACTCCGGTGGATGCATCAGAGAGCACCATGGGGTGAGCACCATGGGGTGAGCACCATGGGGTGAGCACCATGGGGTGAGCATCTTGCCCAAGGATACTTGGCTTGCAGCCTGGAGCAGGGATCGTTTTAATGGAGAGGGGCAGAATATCAACCAGGAATCCAGAAAAGAAAACGCATTACATAAAAGCTATACATTGGTATGGTGTAGTTAAACTGTACCATAATGGATTAACTCACACCCACAAAGTCCCCCTGAGTACTCCAGGAGAGTAGAGAAGCGCTGTGTAAGAATCAGTCCGTAACGTGTACACCATGCAGAGCAGGCTCGTGGTCACACCAACAGCAAGTCCTCTGTCATCAGTTTGACTCGCGGTGTTTGAAGGAGCAGCTCCGTTCTGTGGAGGTCTGCCAGGGAGCAGTGTGACTCCACTGCATGGAGTGGGCCGTGCATGGTAACATCTTGGACAGCAGCCTGCTTCCCTCTGCCAGAACACCTACGATCAGCCAGTGTTTGGTCCTTTATCTGTGGGAGGAACTGAAACTTTGAGTGGCCAAGCAAGAAAAACCCCTCCTGAGAATTTCTTAAACGCGGTGACCACCTAAAAGAAATGTCTTAGAGTTGTACCTGCCAACAAGGATTAAACACAAATTAGAAGCTGTTCATTTCTTTGTAAGTGAGCAAACGTGCAAATTTAGCAGGGGGTCAAAAAGTCCTGTCCCTGCACTGTAAGCTGACCTTAAACGGACCCAACCAGGAGGTGCATGCTTAGTTTGAGCCAAACAGTTTCCCAGTGCTTGTAGTTTGTAGCGACACACTGGGGTTCGCTCTGATAGTTCTTGGAGTGTGAAAAGAAACAAAAGCATGTGACGTCTAACCAGAGTGACCAAACTATGGTGTGAGGCAGGAAAGTCTCTGCAGACTAAAGCATTACTTTGTACTTACAGAGAGACCGAAACTGAATGTGAAACCGTCTGTGATGAAGCCTGCAGTGCTGGTTAAGCCTGGCCAGAGGAGGCGGGGAGCACAACAGTCTGCTGTAGTTGCTGTTAAACCTCTAAACAGCCCCTCTGCACCGAAAGAGGAGCCACGAACCAGTGACAGACATGTAAGGGTGCATGTGTCCAGTGTGATGCACTTCATGTTTAATTTCTATTGTGATAATCCTGTACAGACGAATGCAGATGAAGGAGGAGGGACTAATTACTCGTGTGCTGTGAATTTGTTTTGCCTCGTCAGACTCTCCCATCCACCGGCGTGGATGCTGCATGGAGTCACTTCACCCAGCTGGAGTCTGCCTCCAGCTCTAGCCCAACAGGAGAGGAGCTTCAGACCGTCCCTGTCTTCACACAGAGTCTAGGCCCAGAGAGCAGTCTGCCCATCAGTGGTGCGACCACCAGAGAGTCCTGCACGGTGCCCCAAAGGTAAACGAGAGTCCAGACAGAAAAACAGATCAGCGTTAGTGTGCTGCTGCCCCCAGCTCAGTGCTCATTGGTTCCATTCAGTCTGGCTTTGGGGAAAGAACAATAAAAGTAGCAAGTGAGAGCAGAAAATAAGTATTTATGTTCGGTATGCACTTCATTACAAACACAGTCATTACTGTGGTAGAGACCGAACACAGTGCTGGAAACATTCCTCAGCACACTGATGTGGTGCTTTGCATTGTTGACTGCACATCAAATGTGCTATGTTGGATTGGGATCTAGTAACTATGGACGCCGTTTGACTACAGTACACTTACTATCAGGTTTGGGAAACCAGTCTGAGCTTGTTTGAGCTTTATGGTTACTGCTGGGACCACCGTCACCTTCACCCTCCACACCTGCTCCAGCTCTTCTCTGAGCCCTTGGTACTTCTCCAGCTTCTCATGTTGCTGTCATTCGCTGCATCCATCCCTACGGCCGTCTTCCTCTGTTTGTCTACCACCACCATGTCCGTCTGTATCTGGAAGTCCCACAGGATCTTAGCTCGGTCATTCTCCGCCCTTGGGGGCGTCTCCCATGTTGACCTCAGGACTTCCAGCTAGGGCTGTTCGATGTAACGATATATATCTGATGACGATATAAAAACATCGTTTCATTTACGCTATCGTTTGTTTGGTGCTGTTGCAAAATAAACTGTTTCCAGCTGTTTTCATGTTCTGATGGTCACTGTAGCGGCTTTATTAAAGGTCTCTCTGTCTTAGATTTAATACAACCACACTACGGACGACAAGCGCCTGTTTTTATGTGTTGTTGTTAGCAACAACGACAGTAAAACCATCGTGTCTCCGCTTGTTTATGTTCCACATAAACCTTTCACAATAAAGCTCAAGATCCTGTTGAGACTTTTCAAAATAAACTGAATCACATAAAAGATGCAGAGAGTTTACGGATGAGAAGTAAAAAAGACGCCAGGTGCTAAAAATAAAGCTCAGACTCAAACTTTGAAAGAAAACGGCGCCGTTACAACTTGTGTCTAAACATGTGTCGTTTCATGCATCGTTAAAACACTCGACTCAGCTACACGACGCACAGCTGGAAACACTTCACGAAGGTCGAGCTGCCCGAGATTCACAGCCTTTACAGAAAATGTTACATGTTTGTGATTTATATCGTTACCGGACGATGGATGTCTGATATCAGGATATGAGACTTTGGTCATATCGCACAGCCTTACTTCCAGCCCACACTCGGCACAGATGTTCCTGTACACTATGCCGGCCACTTGGTTATGGCGTTCCATGTATGCCCTGCCTGCTAGCGTCTTGCACCCTGCTGTTATGTGCTGGATTGTCTCAGGGGCATCTTTCCACAGCCTGGGGTCTTGCCTGGTGTGGTAGACCTCAGCCTCCATGGATCTGTGCTCAGAGCTTGTTCCTGTGCTGCCTTTCAGCCACTTCCTCTGTCTGCCGGTGGTACATAGCGTGCAGAGTCCTGTCCTTCCATCACTGTTCTTCTCCTCGCTCCTCTTCTTTCTTGGGTTTCTGCTCAGTGAGGTATTCACTAAGCGTGCGATGTGGTAGCCGTCTCCTGATGTACTCATGGATGTTTGTCTCATCCTGGGTAAAAATGATCCTATTTTTCAGATTGGCTGCTCTCGTACTCAGTGCACCTTCAGTTGTAGTAGGAGCTTGGTACCTAATCTTGGGTTTTTGTCTAGTTGCTGCAAGCTCCATGGCAACCCCGTGAGCCACGGGTGTCAGCTGTACGTGTCTGACCTGTTGTTTTTGTAGTGGTTCCCTGAGATTTATTTGTGTCTCTGCTTTTGGTGAAGAGGTTCCTCTCTGAGAGCATGTCAGTTTTTCTCTGTTTGCGTGAAATGAAGTAACAAGGCTTTCTGTCGTTCAGCCCAGTACAGAAGACACCCTCTCAGCCCAGATCAAGGAGGCTCAGCACTGCAGCATCCCGGGCTGCCTCCACCTCGAGCGCCGCTGCCTCCACCTCTGCCATGGATGACTTCGAGGAGCTGATCAATGAGTTTACTGACGACCACCTTGATGATGATGTGGACCCCAGTATCGGAGAGGACGACCTGCTGCAAGAGCTTTCTGAAATGATTGACAGCTGAGAGGACGCAGTCAGCAGTCGGCCCTGTGTCTCTCTGGGCGGTGGGACTTAGCTCCATGGTAGATGTTGGGCTATTTAGATGTATTTCGTTCTTAAAATAACTTTTTAACCTATGAGTCCATATGTTGCTCTTTACATTTTCATCATCTTCTCTCAAAGACAGTCTTCTATAATTTGCTCTTCAGGTGAATATTTGATGATGGAGGAATTACTCTGCAGGGCCTCAGTCCTCTTCATCATGTGTGTTTATGATCCCACTCCAACAAAAGCTGTTGTGTTAGAGATGTGCTTACCACGATCCCAGGTTTGTGTGGATGCTGTTCATTTAGAGAGAAGTTGTATCTGTATACTGTGTATGCAACAGAACTATGTGTTTGTTGTTCTGTGAGTGGACGAGCCTGTTCACACATCGTGACAGTGATGGAATAGATCCGTTTGATTTCAGCGAGGACTGTCACAGAACCTACGATGATCACCGTTTAAAGTAATTTATTGGAAAGGCGTGTGTGCAGTCATTCACATGTGATCGAGTCTATCCCGTGACTGTACTCACTTTATATGTTTTATTAATGTGTGTTTCTTTCATCACTTACGTTTAGTAATGGACGTCCTTTTAACCTAGAGCAGGTGGTGTCAGTGTGTAAGAACTCTTTGTTATTTATGAACAGCTCAGGGACTGTTTCACATGTTTCTATGTTCTTTATACAATGAAAAAAAGGGGGAGGGGCTTTGATTTTAGCAGTACTGCCTAGAGATGATTTTTTTTGTTTGGTCTGTTAGTAGATCAGCTTACTTTGTCTCTGTCCTGACCCTCACACAGGCTGACTATTCAGAGTGACTTGTACATTTATTGTGTAAATAAAAATTATTTTAAATTAATTTGAATTCTTGTTTATTATTTACTTTTCATTTACACACACACACACACACACACACACGTGTGTGTGTGTGTGTACGTATGTATACATACGAGTCTGACTTTGACACTTAAAAAAGGCGTCAAAGTCAGACTCTGGTTGATCATTGGCCAGCTTCAGAAGGCAGACCAGAAATTTTAATAAAGATTTTACAAACAACCTACAGAATAAATATGATGGCATTGATAAATTCATATGGATACCAGCATGTTATGGTGTTATTGGCAATGAGGTGGCAGATAGAATTGTAAAGCAGGCTGTTAAGAGAGATCAAGAGGTTTTAAATATCAGTGCTAGCAAAGCTAAAATGAAGAGCATTGTAAAAGAGAAAATGATAGCAAAAGTGGTGGAAGGAGGAGAGGACAGGGAGATGGTTTTATTCTATTCAAAGAGAAACAGGGAGGACCAGGAGAGAGGAGACAATCATATCTCAATTCAGATTTGTAGAAAAAAAGATTAAGCTAGATAGAAAGGATTTATTGCAAAGGAACTCCAGATGTGAAAGTTTTATGGCTTTATTTCAGTTCCTAAGACTAATGTGTATGCAGAGACATGACGATATAGTAGTATTTTTTTGATCATTCATTTTTGATTATTTGGTATGAGCGAATTCTGGTCCACCCTCCAAGCCAGTTGGTGGCGGTAGTGCACCGCATTGTTGTTTGCCAACCGCCAAAAACACGTCGAAGAAGAAGAAGGCGAAGCGGAAGTGACGCCACCAGGCAGCAGGTGGCGTCACACAGCTCCCAGAAGCCGGTGTATCTTAGCTTCCGTCGGAGAGGATGTAAACAGAAGGACACCGAGTCTTGAGAGAAAGCGGTTGAAAACATGACCAAGCTGGAGCTCCTCAACGTGTTTCTGAACGACAGGCTCACGGCGGCGGCCGAAGACATTTTTCGCGCCGTAAAAGACACGGTGGTGGAGTACCAGAGTGAAATCCTGCGCTCCAAGGAGGAGAACGAGCGACTCAAACGGCTCCTGAATGTGGCCGTCCAGCGGCTACTGCTGCAGTCAGGTGAAGAGCATCGGCTCACGGCGCTCACTGGTAAAAACCAGCGCAAGTGTCCCAGCGGTAGCTCCCACATAGAGCTATGTGGGAGCTACCGCTGCTACCCACAGGTGTGCTAGCACAGACACACGAAGTCAGTTTGCTCTTTGGAAACAACACTGTTGGTAGTTTAACCTGTAAAAATCAGCTAAACCCAGGCTGATGACTACAAACATGACGTCAGAGAGTTTCCTGAGGAGCCAGTTTCAAACAGCCAGACACGTGATCGCTAACCGTCGCTGTTTTCGCTAGTCAGTACCAGACGTACTAGTCGTTTAACCTGGTTGTTAAGATTTTAACTGGTGCCGGTGTCGTAGGGAGGGTAGGTATCCCCGACAGAACTGGTTTCCCCTGCGTCGGGAGCGCGCACTGGGTAGGGAGAGCGGGTCCAGTTGACTCCGCCTCCTTTCTAACCACCTTGACGTGGAAACAGTGACGTTTGACTTTAGTGAAAGATGAGTGTCGGTACAGTAGCGACCAGTGTGTGGACGGGATTATTTCAACAAACCGAGGACGTTGTGTGTAACGAGACCATAGTCACGTCTGTGTGAACTCGACTCACGTCAATTAATAATACTGCGTTCACAATTTTTACTCTGGTTGTTGCAGATCGCAAAAGGTTTGTGTGCTGGAAACCAAAACACCCACGTTCAGTTTGTCCCTGTGAAACACGTTTCTGTAGATAGACCTCCAGACACCAGGGAGACACACTCTAACTGCACAATCTGTGTGTGTCCAGTCAACATGTGTAGGGTGTATCTGTTAGACACCCTTACACTGACCCTTACACTGACCCCAACTGTATATCAGTCGAAAGAGATTTCTGTTTATAGCAGCATCCATCGCCTCAGAGTGTAAGAGTGTGTGTCTTTGCACTACGCTATATTATTCATCAGCATTAATCCCAGTACTGTGCTTTGCTGTGATAAATGACTTGAGGCTGTGAAACACTCAGGGTCACACATCCATTAGTTTATTAGAGCCAGCTCGGCTTGGATAGCTTCCCCCCTTTAAAACAAGACAGTGTTTATATTTACTTATTAAAGTTCAATAAGGGCAGATCACTTGGAAGAACTGAACATGATTCACTGAGATAGAGAAATGAATGATTAGACTCTGATCACGATCATGGCAGATAGGATGTAGGACAGGATGCAGTGGTAGTGAAGATGAAGAATGAGGCTGACGAGGAGGGTTGTCTGAATGGCAGAGAGCACAGATTTAAAGCATGCAAAGCGGAGGCTGATTGGCTCAAAGAATGCGGGCGAGAAGATGATTGGACTAGAGCAAGAGTATCGAGCGTGGGTAGTGATGCAAAGAACAGGAGAAGCAGAGCGAAGCAGGTAGATGAGTGTTTCCAGGTGCTCCTCAGTGATGCCGAAGGTGACACATTTGGTGTGATGATCTGAAACGTGACGCGTGTTTAAAGAAAATGAGGAAGGAGGCAAATACAGCATTAAAGTGCTTTTACTTACAGTCAGTGTTCAACATGTTTCCAGCTTCAGCCATCTTCACATGTGCAGATTTGTGCGTCCACTACAGCACCACTGTGAATCGTAGTGTTCACTGACCGTGCATAAATCCACCCAGCATGACTGTGATGTCTGTCACCTTTCAGAACCCCACTCTCAGGCCCAGGAAGACGGTCAGCTCTGTGCGTCTGAGTGTGGAAGGAGTGCAGGGTCACACGTCAAAGATGAACAAAGAAACGCTCAAAGTCACTGCTCGCACCAGGTAAGCAACTCTGAGGAAGGAAACTGCAGGAGCGTTGAGCCGCTGAGGTTAAATGCTCCACCTGCCCAAACCGCCTCGCTGCCTCCGCTTACATCCCCAGAGGTGAAGACGGAGACGGACGGGGAGGACAGCAGGAAGCAGCAGTGCTGTAACAGCCTGCCAGCGGCCGCTAACGCAGCTCAGAGTGATTCTCGTGCCACCGCTGCAAAGACACACAGGACTGTGAGAAATGAGCAGCAGGTGAAGGGGCTGCTGCGCTCAAACGGAAAGCAAAGTGCTCACATACTGCAGATTAAAAATGTAAAGTCTCTGAAGGCGTCGTCATCGCGGCCCCATCATCCGAGCCAGAGCATCCAGAGGTGGCACAGCTGCAATGAGTGCGGGAAGGGCTTCAACTTTGCCTGCCAGCTGGAGGTCCACATGCGCTGGCACACCAAAGAGAAGCCATACAGCTGTGCGGTGTGCCGGAAGAGCTTCACCACCGTGAGCATGTTGAAGAGGCACCACCGCATCCACACCGGAGAGAAGCCTTTCCGCTGCCACGTCTGCGGGAAATGCTTCAACCAGTCAGCTCATCTTAACACCCACTTCAGGCTTCACACCAGAGAGAGGGCCGGCTGGAGCCGAGCGCCACACTGCAAGTTGTCCCAGTAGGAACCCGCTTCATGTGTAAACACCAAGAACTGTTTCTTCTAGTGGTGTACAGTGGTGGTGTGTGCTTGTGTCTTGTTGTGCAATAAACATGACAACTGCAGATGCGGTGACGTGTGCTGGTGTTAATGAGTGTAGTTGTAGCTACGCAGACAGGCGAGGCTGGACATTAAAGATGGGAGAGTAAACCATGTCTCCTTTGTCTTCTCTTTCAATGCTGCACTTTTGTATCTTTGTATTATTGTGAGAATTAGCCGTGCTGTTTCTAAGGCCACAGACCGTTCCTGAACATGGTTCATAATGCTTTGTTTCCTTCTCTGCACTGTCTGTGGAAGGCTCAGTGTGGCAATCTGAGAACATGACATCCTACTCAGTCCACGAGGGCCGGTGTCCCTGCAGGCTTTGTGTCCTCCAACCAACACAGCTGATTTAAATGGCTACAGTAGCTCCTCAACGGCTGTGTCCCAATTCAGGGTCTGCACGCTTGAAGTACGCGCACTACGTACGGTGCGTACTAGGAAGTACGAGAAGTGCGGAAGTGAGAGGCTTGTGAAATGGGACGGTCTAGCCTCCGTCGCGCTGTTCAGGTTGCCTAGCAACCTTAATACTAACCGTGAGAAATGTTATATTCAGCTTTGTTTGACAGAAATGAAGGAGAAAAATGTTTTGTTGTTCATTCATTTTTATCATGACATCACTTTGATTAGTTGAGTATGGTGCAGTGGACACATGTGTGACTGCTGTGATTAAAGCATCTTTCTTTCAGCTTAACAAGTGAACCGTCAGCTCGTTCAAACACACGTTAAAGTGCGTTTGGCTCGACACCACCGAACAGAGGCAGCAATATAACACAGCTCACATTAACAGTGCAGTGAATCCTGCTTGTGCCGTGATGTTCAGGACCGAGCAGCATCACTGACTTTCAGCTCGTTGTGTTTGTGGATATATGGCTGACTTTAATTATCCATAAATCATCAGAGTCTCTGTCAGATTAAGGTCGACTATTGAACAGCGTATATTTAAAAGGCTTTGAAACCAAGTTAGTACAAACGTCACTAATGTCACATGACTTTGCTGACATGTGGCCAACAGTCATGTTTAATGTTCTTCATTATTAAACATTCGCACATAAATAAGTGACGTTGTTAAATTATAATATTATTTTATGCCATGTTATGCCCCTAACTAAAGATTGTGAATTATTATGTAGTTTTAGTTTGCATTATGCTCCTGAATTAGAAGAAGCTGATAACTATTGCATTAGTTAAACTGATTTGCATTACATTAGACTGCTGATTTATTGTGGATGAATGATATTGTTTTATGATGTTATAAGAAATACTGTTTGCAGAGAGTCATCGCCTTATTTGTCTGATTAGAAGAGAGCATGCTGGAGTTTTCTGCCCCATCTCAGCAGGAGCAGATAAACGGGGAGCCAAGGTCGTAGCTTAGGCGCCGTGTGAGAGAAAGCATGTGAATGTTTAGGCTTTTATGATAAGGTGGAGGCACCAGAGAGAGTTTGATCAATGCTCCACCATTTGGAGATCTGATGCTGTCTGCGTACGGTGTCCATCTCCCACACGTGTGACTTAAATGGTAAATGGCCTGCATTTGTATAGCGCTTTTCTAGTCCATAGGACCCCAAAGCGCTTTACACTACATTCACCCATTCACACACACATTCACACACTGGCGATGGCAGCTACATTGTAGCCACAGCTGCCCTGGGGCGCACTGACAGAGGTGTGACTATTAAAATCATGGTTTGACTCAACCCGGCCGGACCAGTGTTGTTACCGGTATTGTGGTTTTTCCTCTTGTCTCCATCCCCAATTTTTGAACTCGTAACAACGTCATATTCAGTACTTCTTTCTGACAGTTCACTCTTCCGCCGCTCCCTTCTGCCGTATTTTGCCGCAAAATTATCCACACCCACCGCCGCACTATGAATTGTGGGATATATGGGACCACGCTTGATATTTGGGGAAACCGAGGCGTATTTGAAGTACACTTCGAATTGGGACAGCCGTCGTCGCGTGGCGGTGACGTAATCGCACTTAAAATGCGTGCTTCAAGCGTGCGGTCTCTGAATTGGGACACAGCCAACATGTCCTGCAGTTCCCCAGAGGCCTGGTAACGAACTAATCATGTGATTCAGGTGTGTTGACCCAAGGTGAGATCTAAAACCTGCAGGACACCGGCCCTCGTGGACTGAGAGTGCCCACCCCTGTCCTACTGGAACACGCACACCTCACCACCAGTCCAATCATTACTTTCATCACTGTCATTAAAATGACATCCAGTTTAAATTCTTTGTTTCTCCAGTTTGGAAACGTCTCTGATTTCATTTGAAGTTGTAAATATTAAATACAGCCTGTGGATCGTCAGGATCCAGGGCCTGGGCTGGCTCTCTGATTAAATACTCCTAAGCTCAGATCTCATGAGCATGGCCCACCATGGGATGTTCAGTTCAGATGGAGGTGAAGTGGGAGTGGTGCCTCTCCCAGCTCTAAGTGCTCAGAATCGTCCACCCTGCTGATCTCTGACAGAAACCGAGCGGAGCAGCCTGGGAGGCTGGCCTCCATCAGCCAGGTTTGTTACAGCAGCTCCCTTCATGACCTGTGACATGAAAGCGTATGAAGGCTGGTGTGCGTAGTGGAGCCCCGCCCTCTGATGTAACTGTGAAGCTGGCTTCAACAAATCCGTTTTAAAAACACGTTCATCTTCTGTCAGTGCAGAACGAGACGTCAGCAGGCTGGGTGGCTGTGGCCAATATTTTTACATTGGTTCATGTTGACAGGAGCAATAAGAGTCACTTTTGTTAGGTTTTGTATTGTTGATTGTCATTTATGCTTAGAAACATTTACTCATATGTGCTTAGAAGTGTATAATCATTTGTAGATTGAAAGAATGTCTCATCCTAGGAGGTCTGTAACAACTCTGTGTAGCATGAAGAGGAGAGGGCGTTCACTCCTCTACAGAGTGTTCTGGCATAGATCACACACCTCCTAGGAGAGGTCGTATCTTCTCTTGCTGATATATGGTTTAGCAAACACACGTATATCTGTTTAAGTATAAGAGCCTTTTGTTCAGATGGACCGCTAGACTCCTGGCACCAGCTTTGGGGGAGTCTTCACAGGGTCACATCTGGACCTCACACACACACACAGACACACACACACACAGACACACACAGACACACACACACACAGACACACACAGACACACACACACACAGACACACAGACACACACAGACACACACAGACACAGACACACACAGACACACACACACACAGACACACACAGACACACACAGACACACACACACACAGACACACACACACACAGACACACACAGACACACACAGACACACACACACACACACACGGTACTCTTTGTGTGTATGTAGACGTCATATGTTAATGACCCTATGCATATTCACGTAACCTCAATAAAAGAGCAGTGTTACGGGGGAACGGACGAGAGCAGCTGGGGTCAAGCGAAGGAACGGCGTCTGTCCGGTCTCTCCCGTGCACGAGAAACATGAAGAACTTTGCCTACTCGTGTCTTGCTTGCTGTGTAATTATATTGTCCTCAACGTTCCAGCGAATAGGTTCAAGCTACAAACCTATCAACTTTTGTTCTGCCACAATGAGTTTATGATGAGCCGAGGACGTACTGTCCACTCTCCAATGCTCAGCTCTGTAAGCACTTTATGAATGAGAACAGTGTGGAGGAGAGCCTGTCCACCAGACTGACAAGCTGTCACAAACTGGTTTCTCTGGTCTGTCAGCTGATGTGTGGCTCATTGTCCTTACTGTCCAGTTTTATTAGCTTTTTGTTTTCTTTTGTTACCTGTAGTTGTAAAAACCTGACATTTCTGCAGTGCAGAGTGAAGAACAGAGGCTTCAAAGTCCAAAGTTTGAGCTTGTTTGTGGTTCGGAATCATAAACGGCTTCAAGCTCACTCAGACACTGAGCCATGGCTCTGTGCCACATGCACACATGTCTGCATCTCTGCCATTCAGACACACTTTATATGCACTTCATGTGATGTCACTGTCAATACTGAACTGCACATCGAGTCTTTTTAAAGGAGGCAGTTTGTGTTGCTGTGATGGACAAGTTTGAAAGTGTTTGTCCTCCACAGTGGAAAATGACTTTACCCAGCTCCCCGTCTCTCTGTGGACCTGGACCACTACACTCCCCGTCTCTCTGTGGACCTGGACCACTACACTCCCCGTCTTCAGAACGTCTGCCCCCCTTTCTTCTTTCACATAATGGTATGATCCCAGTCTGTCTTTGCATGTGATTGGCTGCCTGGTGTGCCCATCGAAACAAAGTCCCGCCCCTGCCTGCATGGATGCTCAGCAGGGGTGAAGGTTCGGCTCACACATACTCACACATACCCCACTGTGTAAGCTGTCCATGGACCAGCTGCCCCCCAGATCTGACTGAAAACCAGCAGTGACGGAGCTTTGTCAGCTCTCAGGTCGCTTTGTATTTATGTAGCACCAAATCACCACAGTCACCTCACTGCACCTTATACTGTAAGGCAGGGCTGCCCAATCCCAGTCCTCGAGAGCTACTATCCTGCAGCTTTTAGATGCATCCCTACTCCAACACAGCTCAATCAAATGGTTTGATTACCTCTTCAGCATGCCATCGTGTTTGGCAAAGGCCTGATAACAAGCCATTCATTTGATTCGGGTGTGTGGGAACAAGGATGCATCTAAAAGCTGCAGGACGGTAGCTGTCGAGGACCGGGATTGGGCAGCCCTGCTGTAAGGTAATGACCCTACAATAAGATGAGCAAGCACTTTGGCGACAGTGGGAAGGAAAAACTCCCTTTTAACAGGAAGAAACCTCCAGCAGAACCAGGCTCAGGGAGGGGGCGGGCCATCTGCTGTGATTGGTTGGGGTGAGAGAAGGAAGACAGGATAAAGACATGCTGTGGAAGAGAGACAGAGGTTAATAACAGATATGATTCAGTGCAGAGAGGTCTGTTAACACACAGTGAGTGAAGAAGAAACACCCAGTGCATCATGGGAATCCCCGGCAGCCTACACCTATTGCAGCATAACTAAGAGAGGATCCAGGGTCACCTGGTCCAGCCATAACTATATGCTTTAGCAAAAAGGAAAGTTTGAAGCCTAATCTTGAAAGTAGAGATAGTGTCTGTCTCCTGAATCCAAACTGGAAGCTGGTTCCACAGAAGAGGGGCCTGAAAACTGAAGGCTCTGCCTCCCATTCTACTTTTAAATACTCTAGGAACAACAAGTAGGCCTGCAGAGCGAGAGCGAAGTGCTCTAATAGGGTGATATGGTACTACAAGGTCATTAAGATAAGATGGGGCCTGATTATTTAAGACCTTGTATGTGAGCAGCAGGATTTTGCTGACTGCAGCCAGAAGGTGGCAGTAATGTGAAGGATGTATGCAAACACAAACACTGCTGTAATAAATGTCGAAACTACTACATTGCAGTATTAAATACTATTAAATATGTGCAATGGGATGTAAAAATATAAACAAGTAAACTGATCACAGCAGAATATGAACTATTGTGTAAAATAAACTGTAAAAAGAGTGAGTCTTTATATTGTTTTAGTGTCCACTGAGGGCTTCAGATTCTGTGTATGACTGTACACAGGACAGTGACGCTGACTTTGAGTCCAGGGTGAGGAGATGCTCTGCATGTATTACAGAACCAGTGGTGCCTGACTGGCTCCACCACGTCTCCATGAGAGCTGGAACTGGTTTATAACTGTGCCCTTGTTTGCAGGTGACGGGTCACGAGTATAGCACATTATGGTGTTTCCTATAAATCGAGGCACCTTCTGTTCCCATTACTCTGAATTTCTTCTAAGAATGTTCCTCATCGTTAGCGTCACACTGTGTGTCAGACTTCACTGGTATATTTCCCTCTTTGTTTGCTGTTGGCATCGGTCCTGGTTTTGGTTGAACACCCAGAATGCACTGCAGTTCTATGCAGAGCCCATAAAACTGTGTATCCACTTACTTTTTTAGCGTCTACAAATACAACACAACGTGTCAGACTTCCTAAAGAGTTGCAGTGCTGAACCGTGAGTCATGTGTAGAGGCTGAAATAAATGAATGTGATGTACGGGGGCTCTGTGGAGGTCAGCTGGTTCAGTGTCATTGGTTTGGTCCTTGTAACAGCTCCCTGACAGCACCATCACGTATTGCATGGATATTAAGATGCTGCGTTTTATGGGCTGGTATTCCTGCAGCTGCGAGGATCAGTGTCCACCTCAAGGTTCAGTGCTTCTCACTTTCTCTGGCACTGAATAAAATGCTCACGGACTCACGAGTTTAGTTCCACAATGATTGACATACAAAAACAAATATTTCCAGGCACTTAGTGGTCTACACCTGTGCTCTCATGTGAGCAATGCTGCCCAGATTACCTGTGTTAATGTTGTCTTAACATGGACTCACTGTTGCGGCACTAAAGCCACGCCCTCACACCTATTCTCAGTTTCAGTGTGAGTCACTCAGTTATGGATGCTGTCACTAGTTAGCTAACATAGACGACAGTGTGTTAGCCACCCGGGCTGCTGCCGCACTGACAGAAGATGAAGGTGTTCAGCTTCACAGTTACATCAGAGAGCCTCACACATCTGCGTCCAGCCCACTAAAGAGCTGCTGATTCTTACAGGTCTACTGTATCCCATTTGACCTTTGACCTCTCCTTCAAGCTCAGCAGATTGATTTGAAGGCCAAAATGACAGCACTGCCATACAGCGTTACTTCAAGCCGTGCTGCTTGCTGCTGCGCTGTGTAGAGATGTATGGGGGTTGTATCTGACGTTTCTTATCATTCTGTATGTCCATTATAGCAAAAGCTTCTAAAATGTAAATGTTTTCCTTTGACTGCCCTACAAACTGTCAAAGTAGAATAAAGCCAGCACATGCACGCGCCTAGTTTTTGCTTGAACCCTGTCACAAAAATCAAACCTCTCTCATCTTTTGCACTTTGAATTCTCCCTCTTTTCTTTGTCCTCCAGCTCCACCACCTGCCCATCAGCTCCATGTGCACACATCTGCACACCCGGATGCTCGCTAGCAGACCCGAGAGAGCGCAGACAAGGAGGGAGGAGGTGCGGAGACCACAACGGAGAGGGAGCGAGCCGGAGGAGAGCCCTGCACTGCATTAACGAGAAAGAGCACAGAGGAGGAGGTGGATAGTTTTCTGATGCCGAGCTGACGGTGCCCGGTGGTGAAGCGGAAAGTGGAGCGGCTGACAATCGCAGGTAAGCGGACCGTTTGTACTTTCCACCGTGATGGAGGCTCTATGATGGGCATAGTCGTGGCTCCCATAGCGCTGACGCATCGGGTGGTGTCCTGGTTCCGGCCGCACTGGATCCCGAGGAGAACCGATGATGTGAAAAATGCTGCAGCCTGAGCCACGTCCCAGGGGCTCGGAGCGCAGTTTACACGTAATTTGCATCGTTTACCGGCCACTCGGTGCGCCAGATACCCCCCCCCCCCTCCCCCACCGCGCTTCTCTCTGCGCATTTTCTGGATGATGCTGCGGTTTTGTGGGATTTCTGCTGCTCTGCGCAAATTGCAAATAAAGATAGTCTGCGGAGCTGAGCGTCCCAGCCTGGCTGTGTGCATCTGCAGAGGCCTTTGTGTGATGTGGGAGAGGAGGTGTCATTGCAGAGGACGACCGAACGAGGACATTTAAAGGGCTTCAACTTAGGCCCCGGGTCTGCAGCCTGTGCGCACAGCGAGGCAGGTATGGCCGTGAGCGCCGGAACTGCATCACATCGGAAAGCCGATTTAGAGGAGTTTGTGTGGTGTTCGCCAACAGCAGCTATCAAACAGCACTTTGTCATGTTCGTCCACTCAGAAGAAACTTAGCTGTGTGTTATAGAGCTTTGGTAAGCCTGTCCCAGCTGCGTGAGGAGTCATCAGCGGTGCTGAGCAGTGTCTGTGTCCTAACAGTGTTAACAGAGCACGCACTGCCTCAGGCTGGCAGCTAACAGTGTGTCAATGATCACGATTGATTATTATGTCTCATATGACGTAACTAGCTGTGGTGGATGCTGATCAGCCCAGTGCTTTGTGTATAAACCTTCTGTATTGAGGTTACAGCACTGAGGACATGCAGCAGCAGGTTCATGTGGACGCTAAAGAACAACAGTGATTGGACAGCTTTGTTCTTCTCTAATGTGTGATCTTTGGAGCCTTGTTCTACGTTTCTGTGACCTGCATACATGCAGCATGTCTTCCTGTTGTGTGCCTGTCATATTCCTGCTGTTCCTATACTGGATAGCGGCTGTGATCTGTGTGTTTTGCAGCCACAGAGTAGCTGTATGGATGTATTGACTTGTAATGAGAGCCTAATGCACCTACCCTGTGTTTGTGTAGTTTCCAGCCCAGTAATAAATGATGTATAAGTCCTCTAATACATTCAAAAGAGTCAGAGTTAATCTGCTTGTAGTTCCTTTTTCCCACTAGAGGGCATCTGAGGCACAGACTGTCCCATGGTCAACGCATAAGCACATAATCAGGTTTCAGGATTAACATTAATGAGCTTTAACAACAGCAAACCTTTGTCTTTATGAAAGCTTCACATTTTAAGGACAAGAACCAAATTCTGCTGAGTTTCCACACCTCATGTAGCCACAGGGGGCCACAGCCAGTGGACCCGGCACTCCCAGGTCACATAGATGAAGAAGGCCACCTGACCGAACACCTCTGTCGAATCAAACATCATAAAGAATAAGATGTACATGAGCCCAGGCGCCTACGGTGCGCTTCACTGCTGTCAGGCAAAGATAGAGGAGAGCAGGGAGCATGTGAGCATGCAGGGCAGGAGTGTGCAGCTGACAGTACTGATTGTAATAATTATAGTGTTCAGATCAGTGTGTGTTCACTTACATGAGCCTGTATAGATGTTACATTCTCTGTACTGCTGTCAGCACACACAGAGCTTTCACAGGAAGTGAGGCGCCTGTGCTTGTAGAAGTCATTTCAGAGTTGATGTGAGCTGTCGACACTGAAGTTTGATCTAATAATTGTCTCTGGAGTCGACAGCTTCACACAGCAGAGGAAAGGCTGATAAAATAAGATCAGAGAGATTCAAACGCCATGTCCTCTCAGCTCACAGGCTTTGATCTGACCTCAGGCTGGCCCAGCTTCAGTCCTCATTATTGCCCCAGCACAGAGTTCCCCTCTGTCCACACTGTGGATCGACGTCTACCACAGCATGTCGGGGCGGTCAGCTTCGTTTGGTGCTTTCCTGCTGGGTGGGGTTCTGCACACTCAGGACACAGACGTGTTCCTTTACTGAGTGAATCGATGCGCTGCTATCAGTAGGCTGACGAACTTTCTCACGAACACTACAATCACATACAAGACCCTCTAACCGCCTGAGAGCACACCCTTGGGTTAAAGAGATGCTTCACTGTGGTTTGCCATGTCCAAACACACTCAGCTGCTCTGTCTGTCTAAGAGCTCGGCTGCAGAGTCCCAAACACGCCCACAGCTCACACTTTAACTCTTTAACGTGTTCTTTTCTGAAAACATGTTTGCTTTTGTACTTAGGATAGAGGAACGTCAGGAACAATGCCCATCTGGCCAGCTGCTCAATGTATATTTGATCATTGAAGTTGCTTCCTGACATTGGCCAACGATCCCAGGCCTATAATGGCTCTGACCAGTTCACCCAGCACAGCTTCACACTGTAGTAGCCCTAAAAATGAAATAAAACTAGAAAAAGTTGCATTTCCTGCGAAAATGCCGTGCAGTGGAATCTGAAGGAGAACTGCCTGCTGAAAACACTCAACTCTTGGCTGAAAACTGTTGTATTCGAAAGGGTACACTAAGCAGCGTTAAGGAAGCAGATTACATGTATTAAATTCAGTTGACAAGTTGCCCTGGCAACACACGCAAGCAGGGAAGATGTCCAGCAATTGTCACATGTAGGATTCGAACCTTTTGCCACCGAATCTCACGGCGGCTGCTCATCCCACTGAGCCAAACCAGTTCTGATCTCAAACAAAGATATGATGAGAGAAAAATGTGCACTGTGCAGAAGAAACTCAATTGTGCTAAAAAAAGGTGAAAAAGCTGAAAATTGTGTTGAAAAGAGTGAAAACAGTTGAACTGTTTACACTCTGGAAATGTTGCCATAAGCGGGATTCGAACCGGCCCTCATCTCACTGAGCTAAAACACGGCTCAGCCCAGCAAGCAAAACTGGTAATGTGGTCCCTGTCAGCAAAATGGGCCAAAAATGGCATAAAAAGCTTAGTATCTCAAAAAGTATAAAAGTTATGAGCACCAAAAGATATAGTAGGCATCAGCAGAAGGAGCAGAACAGTTTAAAGTTTGAATGGTGAAAATCGGATGAAAACTGAGGGAGGAGTTAACCAGCAAAGGTCGGAGCAGCTAGAATAATAAGGTAGAAGAAAGAATAAAGATTCATTCACACAATAACATGAAACAGAATGACCGGTTTCATTCACTTCAGTTGACTGTGTATACCAACAGCTCACTATAACAGCTGACTTACAGCACTTCATAGGGTGAAGACCCTACAGCAGGGGTGTCCAACCCCAGGCCTGGAGGGCCGGTGTCCTGCAGGTTTTAGATGTGTCCCTGATCCAACACAGCTGATCTAAATGACCTCCTCAACATGTCCTGAAGTTCTCCAGAGGCCTGGTGATGAACTAATCATGTGATTCAGGTGTGCTGACCCAGGGTGAGATCTCAAACCTGCAGGACTGGCTCATAGCTGGTTGGACACCCCTGCCCCACAACATTAAAACTCCATCAGTCACTAATGATGCAGCAGTGATATAACAACACAAAGAGCAGCCTGATAATAATGATTTACAGTAACCCAGTCGAGTAATGAACGGACTCGCTTTTCAGCATAAATATTGCACATGTGCTTAATGTGCACGTTGAAGGAAGTATGCTGGTGTTACTGGAAGACAAGGTCTTAGATGCTCTGTGTTTAATCAGTCGTAAGAACTGAAGTTCTTCTCCTGTTTGTGACACTCTGGTTATCAGCATGACAGCGTTTCATACTCTGAACACAGACAAAGGGGTAATAATATATATGATCCTGTAGGAGAAACCTGGCTGTGGTTACGTGATGCTGCAGTTCATGTGTTTAGTCAGCAGATGGCAGTGATATACAGTAAATGTGTCCTTATGATCGTACAGATACATAGATGTATTATAGAAGCTGTTTCACTGTAACAGATCAGATGTAGTGGCAGGAAACGAACCGATCCTTTTGTGAGCTTTAGTGATAAAAGCCGAGGTAACTCTAGAACATGTAGCAGCAGACTGTGTGGCTGTGGTCTGCTCTGTTGGCTGCACTCCAGTATAAAGGGAGCAGCCAGTGCAGATGGGGCGCAGCCAGGCCAAGTGGATTGTGGGTAAGATGGTGCCCAGTGATTAAGGAAGCCCGCTGGCATCAGTATGATCACCTGGCACGGGGTATCTGTTGTTCAGGTGTAGACATGCTCACCTGGCATGGGATTTAGTATGAATGCTGACTGTAATATTTGAGCTGGCATATAATGCTTTCTGGACTCCAAGCCACTGCCACACATAATGCAGTTATGTCTTGATGCATGCTCAATCATCCAGGTAAGTCAATCCCAAAAGTTCATTCTGTTCATCTGGATGTTTTCAGCAGGAGAAACATTTCTTGACCACTGATCAATGACCATGAGTACCATTCAACAACCGGCTGTGAGGTCAGGAGGAACGCTGGTTTGAGGGCGGAGTCAAGGAGGCCATTCACGTGAAAAGGTAAAGACCATCTCTGAATCGAGGAGGGGCCTAAGGGTACATCTGTCACCATCTTACATGCTGTGATTGCAGCCATTCCCCAACTCTCTGTGAATGGGACTCATGGTTACTGATCAGTGGTTGTTGGTGATCAATAGTCATGAGAATTTGCATAATAATGATGAAGGAACTGACCTCACAGCCCATTGTTCCCTCAGTGGGCTGGTTTCAGTCATTATGCACATGTCCTGTTTGTAAGATTGAAACCTGCTGAGACTGAAGACGTCAGCTGATGATGACGAAATGTTTCTCCCACTGAAAACGTCCAGATGATCAGAACCAGCGTTTGGAGTGTCATGATTCGTGTTTTGAGGAGAAGACAAACGACTGCATGGTCTCAGTAGATGTCAGAATAGTGATTTTTATTATACATATGTACATATGGGGAAGATGAGCATCACAAGCCTTTTAGAGCCGATCTCCCCCGAACAAGCATCTCACAAGGCTTTTATTACAATGATGACGTCAAGTCACATGATAAGTATCAGTCAGTTCTCAGAACTCAGGAAGTTCCCCTCACTCCACAAGTTCTCCTTATAAGGCCTCCAGATGTTTCCACTCAGCCCAGCACTCAGAGAAAACCAGTGTGTGTGGTGTGTATATCTATTCGTGTCTATTGTGAAAGTATATCTATCAGAAAACTGTCCTCAGACGACCCTCCTATTCTTACTAAGTGTGTGTGTACACATTCATGTGTTATATAAGAGCGTGCATGTACTTTAAAGGCCTGTGTACGTGCAGAACTGAACATAGAACTAAGGCAGGGTCCAGCAGGACCCACAGGCTTCTGAGTGGTTACAGAACTGTGAAACAGCTTTAAGCAAATAACATGAATAGTACAGAACAACAATAGACTGATTAAAGTACTGATAATCTGTGTAGATTAATGTTAACATAGATGTGGTTCAAAGATTATTCTGTCAACTGGTTCAACAATGGTAAATGATTAATGATTGATACTTCTGATTATAACTGTGATCATAAGAATACAAAATAAAATATCTCCTGGTCACAGGAGATAGTGCAGTTCTATAGTGAGACATTAGTGCATACTTTGATTCCTTTCTTTTGTCCTATGCTTACAAATTGACGTCTCCTCTGTGCCTGTTGATCCAAGCGTTGATGCTTCAGTCAGGCCTGCTGAGAAAGTGAAACTGGAGCTACCAGCTAATGTAAGCAACAATGCAACCTTGGTTAGCTCCATCACAATGAGAGAGCACGCTTATCCCTGTGTGTCATTGCAACAGCACCAGAACTGGATTATAGAGCAGAGAAGAAGGTGGACTGGTTTCTGTTGTTTAATAATAATAATAATAATAATAATAAACTTTATTTATAAAGCACACTTAAAAACCAAGGGTATGCCAAAGTGCTTAACAAGTAACATAGAGAATAGAAGGAGGATAATAGAAATAGGACCAAAGCAAGTACTAAGTATGCAAGCAGGTAGCTGTCACTGATACATAGGAAAGCAACAGGTACAGAGCAAACAAGAATTTAAATGAGCATAGAAGTGCATGATATAAAATCATAAAAGAAATATTAACTAGAGGGAAAGGCAAGATTGAATAAGTGGGTTTTTAATCGTGATTTGAACAGTGCAATGGAGTCAGATGCGCGGAGGTCGAGAGGAAGGGTGTTCC
>NC_140530.1:1471022-1563522 GCF_057382185.1 Mchenga conophoros | reverse complement strand
TAAAGAAACCTCTGAATAAGTTTGAGCTCTTTGTCTGCATGTGGTGGACAGGTGTGTGTGGAGTGATGAGAGAGGACGTGTCCATATGTTGGCTAGTCAGAGGTCTGGAGCTGCCCTCTAGATCGTGGCACTTGTTATTTCTGGATGATTTTAGTACCCTGGACAGCTCCAAGGAAACATTATTGTATTATGCTAGGATAGCCTGTAAGATACAGGAGGAACAATGCGGTTTTCGTCCTGGTCGCGGAACACTGGACCAGCTCTTTATCCTCTCCAGGATACTTGAGGGTGCATGGGAGTTTGCCCAACCAGTCTACATGTGTTTTGTGGACTTGGAGAAGGCATTCGACCGTGTCCCTCGGGGTGTCCTGTGGGAGGTGTTGCGGGAGTATGGGGTGTCTGGCCCATTGCTACGGGCCATTCGATCCCTATACAACCGTTGCAAGAGCTTGGTTCGCATTGCCGGCAATAAGTCGGATTCGTTCCCGGTGGGTGATGGGCTCCGCCAGGGCTGCCCTTTGTCTCCGGTTCATAATTTTTATGGACAGGATTTCTAGGCGCAGCCAAGTGGCGGAGGGCTTTCGCTTTGGTGGCCTCAGAATCTCATCTCTGATTTTTGCAGATGATGTGGTTCTGTTGGCTTCATCGGGTGAGGGCCTCCACTCCGGGTCGGGGATGAGTTCCTGCCCCAAGTGGAGGAGTTCAAGTATCTCGGGGTCTTGTTCGCGAGTGATGGGAGAAGGGAGCCGGAGATCGACAGACGGATTGGGGCTGCAGCTGCAGTAATGCGGACGCTGCACCGGTCCGTCGTGGTGAAGAGGGAGCTGAGTGTAAAAGCGAAGCTCTCAATTTACCGGTCGATCTACGTCCCTACCCTCACCTATGGCCACGAGCTGTGGGTAGTGACCGAAAGAACGAGATCGCGGATACAAGCGGCAGAAATGAGCTTCCTCCGAAGGGTGGCTGGCCTCTCCCTTAGAGATAGGGTGAGAAGTTCGGCCATCCGGGAGGGGCTCAGAGTAGAGCAGCTGCTGCTCCACATCGAAAGGAGCCAGCTGAGGTGGTTCGGGCATCTGACCAGGATGCCTCCTGGGCGCCTCCTGGGTGAGGTGTTCCAGGCATGTCCCACCGGGAGGAGGCCTCGGGGCAGACCCAGGACACGCTGGAGAGATTATATCTCTCGGCTGGCCTGGGAACGCCTTGGTGTTCCCCGGATAAGCTGGAGGAGGTGGCTGGGGAGAGGGAGGTCTGGGCTTCTCTGCTTAGGCTGCTGCCCCCGCATCCATCCATCTTCATCCCGGATAAAGCGGATGAAGATGGATGGATGGATAGCCTGTAAGAGCTGTTTGCACTGTAAAGAACAATACTTTTCACCTTTACTGTTTAACAAACAGTTAAAACGTGAATGTCCACAACTTAATGGCAGGAAATGTTATTAAAACAGGAGCAGAATCAAACAGTAAAACTCACAAATCAGATCACCTGAACTCAACTTATCTAACTAAGCTACTGTGAGCTAATGCTGAGTGTGTTCTCTTTGGTGAGGACAGGTTGGAGGGAGGATGAGCACAGTCAGGCCTGAACAGGTTGGACTCTGTTCCCTCTACTGCCTCTGCTGGGATTCTGCACTGTGAACATCTCGCCTCACATCACCACACGCACCCTTTCTCCGTCCTCTCTACTGGACGTCACATTGTCACATTTTGGCCGTCCAATCAAGTTGTTGACATTCAATCATCTGATGTCCACCCACACTTTTCTTTCTCTCTGTCTGACTTACAAAATAGTTTCATGTTTCATTCAGTTTATGTAATTCTGCTTTAATTAGATTAGCCTTTAGCACATTCTCACATGATGTGCATTGTAACATATCTTTTAAACAAAGGTTCTTTGGAGCGTCTGCAGATCGTTCAGAATGCTGCAGCAAGACTTTTGACGAAAGCTTCTAAATATTCACATATAACACAGTTTTTGTGTTGGATGTAAAAAGCAGGCTAGAATCATGTGGCGGTCAACGACGGTCCAGGCGTGGGATTTCTCTCGTGGAAATATGCACATTATTTTTTTCCTTTCTATTGGTAGGTGGCACAGTGCACTTGTGGCAAGTAAGCAAGCTAGAAGACTGACAGTCTGGCTGGGTATCCAGTTACGGAAGCAACACATTAGCAAGAGAATTCTGAGTAAAACCAAAGTTACTTTCCCTAGTAACTAGTTACTCTGAAAGTAACGAGTAACTTGAAGTAACTGAGTTACTTTTGATAGAAGTAACTAGTAATGCAACTCATAACTTTTGCACTGTCCACTTCCTGCTGTGACAAAACAAATTTCCCACGTGTGGGACTAATAAAGGTTATCTTATCTTATCTTATCTTATCTTATCTTAACTAAGTTACTAATTTAAAGTAACTTACCCAACACTGTTAATAAGTTAGCTTTGCACAAAAATACCTAGCAGTGGGCACCGTTTTGGCTAGCAGTGGGCGCCGTTTTGGCTAGCAGTGGGCGCCGTTTTGGCTAGCAGTGGGCGCCGTTTTGGCTAGCAGTGGGCGCCGTTTTGGCTAGCAGTGGGCGACCATAAGCTGTAGTCGAACCCGAACTTTTACTGAGTATGTTTAACACTAGAGTCTGTACGTCTGTGTGGCGGAGGTGTGGTCCCGGGCACGGCTGCAGGGGAGGAGTGGTGCAGTGAACTCAACGGGGCGGTGCTGGAGACGCAGGTGAGAACAGCTGATGGCGTTTGGACTGATGATGGTTTCCTTCCCTTTTGTAGTGAGACGGGAGAGGAGCGGAGGGGAGGCTGGAAATCAGCTGAGACCGGAGCTGTCAGACTGTGGTCGGTCATAACATATGTAAACTATAAATAAACGTGGCATCTGGCGACAAACAACTGTGCGTGTGTGTACGTGTGTGAAGTGCGTTTCACAATCTGCTTAAGACGACTGCATAGAAACAGTTCTTTGTATGTAAAGTAGGATTGTGATATTTTCTTTACTCTGAAATGGGGTTAGCTTTAACATGCTAAGTGTGTCCAGTGTTGGTTGTTGAACTGACTTATTGTTCGGTTTGCTGTGCTATGCTAACACTATATGATGGTGGTGACAATACGTCTCATTTGTGTTGTATTTACAGAGTATTGTACTGTCATCCAGCACTCCCTGTGGCTCGAATGAGTCATCGCTTTTGTTCCATCTTTGTTGATTTTATCTACTCCTGCTGACCTGCGTGAGTGTGATAGTGCGTGAGTGTGTGCGTTTGTGTGCGAGACTGTGTGTGTTTTTCTGAACACAGAATGGACAGCTCTCATCAACATTCAGATATCAAACAGAAATAAAGGCATTAACAGCGACTGTGCTATGTAAAGGTCACCACTGTAGATCTCCACGCAGGCTTAGCATGTAACCGCTCAGGAGGTAGAGCAGGTCACCTACTGATCGGAAGGTTGGTGGTGATCCCTGCATGTCAAGTGTCCTTGGGCAAGATACTAACCGATGGAGTATGAATGTGTGTGAATGTAGTCAGAAAGCACTAAGTACAGAGAAAGTGGTTGTGAGAATGGGCTGAATGTGGCATGTTGTATAGAGCGCTTTGAGTACTCTGGGAGAGTAGAGTAGCGCTCGTGGCTCAAGAGTTGGGTGTTTGTCTTGTAATTGGAAGGTTGCCGGTTCGATCCCCGGCTTGGACAGTTTCAGTCGTTGTGTCCTTGGGCAAGGCACTGGTGATGGCCAGAGGGGCCGATGGTGCGATATGGCAGCCTCGTCTCTGTCAGTCTGCCCCAGGGCAGCTGTGGCTACAACTGTAGCTTCCTCCACCAGTGTGTGAATGAATAGTGCAATTGTAAAGCGCTATATAAATGCAATCCATTATTATTATGAGAATCAGTCCATTTAGCATCAGCTCCAGATGTTTTTTTCCACAACACACCGTTTAGTTCATCTTTGTTTAAAACGCTTAATAAGACCGTCTACATCTTTTTACCCAATGAGTCGTGCATATTTCTTTGTGCACATGACAATAAATGCTTTGAATTTGAATTAACACCGTTCACATCAAAACAGGTTCCAAACACAACAGGTTCTTTTAAGATCCACAAATTAGAATTACAGAGATGTGAACAGCTTTACCTGACAACTCCCCAAATGCATATCTGAGACCAGAAGTTTTGGTCCAAGCTGACTGATAGATACGCTTTAGTGATGGGATTTACGGCTCTTTTTAGAGAACCGGCTCTTTCAGCTCCCAGCCGGCTCTTCAGGTTGTTTTGCTTTAATTAATTTATTATTAACAGTAATATAAAATTATGGACAAAATGAATTACTAATGTAAAAAAAAAGTGGTTTTATTTATATATGTTTATATATAAATATATACGGTGGACCCTAGAGACAAAGCACGTACAAACTCTTCTAGCGCTAACTGAACTTCCAAAACAGAGCTACCTGGATCACTTAAATTACACAACTGAAAGCATATGTGTATTGTTTGTGTATTTATACACAAGCATTCATATATATTCAAATAATTTAAAAAAAAAGTTCATTTGCCTGTTACTACCACACACCAAATCCAGTCCTTGGTACTTGCTGGCTTGTGTAGCCACTACGTAACACTGCCCCCAGCATCCTGGAGCACTTCTGTTGTGTTTTGTACGTGCTTCGGAGTTTGTACGTGCTTTGTCTGTAGGGGCCACTGTAAATATACTTGTATTTATTCACTCCACATAAAATGTAATAAATAAATCATATAATACAAAGACCAATTATTTACATTTCAACTTTTAACTATTTAAATTTTCAGCTTTTTCCTTTTAAACAAATTTAAAGTGAAAAAACACGAAACACTGCAAACCACAACACAATTAAATATAAATTAAAATATGAAAACAAAAAGAACATGCATATTCTCTGTCATATGGACCTGTATGAATCTGCATCCTTTATCATACTGTTCCTTACCGGTGGGGTGAAGGGAGCGCCATGCATCGCACAGCCCAACGTCGCTCACTACCGTTTGATTATATTTGTGGACTGCCAATTACGCTGAGTTCCTGCTGTGTTGAGCCTATCCATGTCTTCATTCAGTCCCAAGTTGAGGTCGCCCCCGAGAACAAGTGTGCCATCTAAGTGTTCAGAGAGTGCACTGAAAAAACTGTGGAAGAATGAGGGATCATCAACATTTGGACCATATATACTTACAATACATAGTTTGTTATCACGTATAGATAGTTTAATGATTAGGAATCTGCCCTCTGGATCTATAACTGTATCGAGTACTGTGAATATTTTTATGTATTACATTGCCACCCCCCTTTGTCTAGAGTAGGCTGAGAACACATTAGGGAGCTCAGGTGTTTTAAGTTCTTTTAAGCTGTGACAGGCCTGTGAGTCTCTGGTAATAAAACTTCTGCCTGTAGTTTTTTGAGCTGGTTAAACATCTTTAACCTCTTTTCTCTGGAGCCAGCTCCATTTACATTCCATGTGACAAACCTCAGTGCGCCCACGGTTGTGTGTGTATGTAGCTAATGTTAAACATTGTGTGTAACGCTTACACTGGTGAGGAAAAAGGAAATACATCACTCGTGTGTAAATTCAATTCAATTCAATTCAATTCAATTTTATTTATATAGCGCCAAATCACAACAAAAGTCGCCTCAAGGCGACTTTTGTTGTGATACTGTAAATAGAAAGAAGAAACGTGTGTGGTGAGAGTCTCCATAAGTCTGACTATGTGTGTGAATATTAACTACTGTGAACGAGTGTATACGTGCTTGAGTGTGTGTCCTATAGGTCTGTGTGCGCTGTGAGGCTGTAGTGGATGTCCTGACACTGAGTGTGTGTGTGTGATTGTGCTGTTTGTGACTGTGTAGGAAAACAGATGATCGATGCAGTGAAAGAGAAGCACACCAAGGAAAGGGGTGAGCGGGAGGCAGGAAGAGAAACCTGGGAAAAGGGAAGCATTGTAATCAACACATCAACATTTTCTTTCTGCAGTGATCAAACATGGCTCTGATTCTTCTTCTCTGGAGTCTGAAGGCGCAGCCATGCATTTAAATAACACATCTACACTCTGTGTATCAGGTTTTGACAGCTGGGGATTGGACCACCAGCGCGTCCACCCCTGACACAAACCACAATGCTTCTATCCCAGTGAGTGCAAGATTCCCTCTGTGGTGCTAGTAGATTTATTCCACAGCAGGTATGGCTGCCACAATTTATTTAGTTGGAATATTATGTCGAGTGACATTTGCTTACCTTGAGGAAATTATTATCACAATCTTCACTTTGTTACCTTCATCACTGTGTATAGTTTTGTTGCCACATAGAGTTAAGGTCAGGCAGGGGCTTGATTTGGTCTCTTCCACTGTGGGGTGAGGTCTGAGTGAAACCTCTGAGTGTGCCTCTGTTTTACATTAATGCAACTGTCAGTGTCTGGATTCAGTGCAAGTCTTGTTGCATATATTAGGGCCAAGTGTAACATAGGCTCTATGTGTCTGTAGGCCTGCATTGGTACTCTACAGTACTCATACAAAATGCACACAATACAAATATACTCCCAGTACAATACCCACAATGCATCTGCAACACATTCTGAGATCCTGTGTTCAATGCAGTGAATTGAAGAAGCCATACAGCACAATGTAGAGGAAAGTTAGCAGAGACTTCATTGTGTGTCCAGTTGACAGCGACTGCTGTGGTATGCTCCATCTGTAACAATGGTACTGAGTGGGTGTGAAAGACAGTCTTAGATCATCTCCTCAGCACCAAAACCTTTAACAAGCGTACACGTTTTTAAAGGTTTTGTTTCTTTTTTAAATAAAAACGTACTTTTTGTGCAGAGCTTGTGAAAAGCTCCTCAGCAGTAGATGCTTTATCAAAAAACTCTTTGCTAAAGCATGTAGTTAGGGCTGGATCAGGTGACCCTGAATCCTCCCTTTGTTACACTACAATAGATTCATGCTGCTGGGGGATTCCCATGATGCACTGGGTGTTTCTTCTTCACTCACTATGTGTATGCACCACTCTACATTTAATTATTGTTCCAAAATGCTCGTCTGCCACTCGGTCTGTATCTGCAGCTCCTCCAATCGCTGCCTGCTCCTTGTGCATCCCTACCAGCTCAGTCGTCATCTGAGCCAGTGCCTCTACTGACTGTGAGGATCAGGACTCCGCTGCTCAAATAACGATTGTTTCCTTTCAGCACCTCAGCAGAGGGTTGTAGCGCCCCCCTCATACACACAGACACACACACTTTCTATCTCTCTCTGTCTCTGGGTAGCAGTCTTTTGATACTTGCACTGCCCCTGTGATCTACATCTCCTCCCATTGCCTGGGGGGCTTTCTCCCCATTGTGTCTATTGTTTGGCTGTGAAAATGGGTTAAGAAAGGCAACGGTGATGGACAGAAGGCCCATGACTATGAGAGAAGGGATGAGTGACTGACACATCAAGATGGGGGAGTAGTTGTTGGATTGTGAATACAAGACAGAACATGAAGAAATCATGGGGGAGGGTGGTGCTTTGAGAAACAGAAAATCCCAGCCATGGGGACCATGAGCCAGTGTCCAAACACGGATAAGGAGGACAGTTCAGGAAGTTCAGAGGATTAGGAGGGAGGATGCAAGGATGAAGAGGACAGACAATGGAAAGGCAGTTGGTCCAGCTGTCATACAGTGCTGGTAAAAGTATTTGCCCTTCCTAATTTCTTACTTTTGGTTTATTTATTTATTTGTCACATGTTTTTGTCACATGTGGTTTTTAAATGATTATTTAATTTATTAAGGAAAAAAACCATCCCTGACTGTGTGAAAACACTGAGGTTTGCTACATAAATACCTTTTACTAGTTTCAGGTTCAGTTTAGTGACCCTGGCTGCCCAAAATTAGTTATATGTAATGTTCCCAATTCTTTGTTTTGTTCATAGACACTGATGAAGTGAAGGAATGAAGGAAGAAAAAGCAGAGAAAGGGAAGATGAATGTAGAAAGAGTGGAGAGCAGAGGGTCACCCATCTGCTCCTGTGAGCCCACCAGTTATTCTCTGGACCTTATTATCTCAGTGCGCTAAATTAGACTAGCCCAGGCCATCCAATAATTCCATTGCACTCGGGCAAGCTGAGAATGTACAGCCAATAACCTCAAAGGTCATACTCACTGAGAGAGATGAGGACTCAGAGTTACATCTGGTTGAATGATGATTGGCCTGTCAGAACACACAAATGTGCTAAAATAAATAAATGATGGATGGGCAGAGCTTTCCTGGTCATCATTTGTTTCATAAAGTTCGTGGATGTGATACCAAAGGTCACTGCTCCCTACTTTTTACATTTAAAGATGTGCTTTTTACATACGCGTGTATCAGATTACCAGTGATCCTGATCTGTAGGTTTTAATAGCCTTTGCATGCACACGTAAAACTGTGAATTACATTTAAACTCAGCTCAGTGTATTTACATATGAATCTTAATATGGAAACAAGAAGACTATGAAGGGAAATATATTGCAAAATGTGAGAGCTTGTAAAATAACCCACGATTTTTGGGCTGTAGAAAATACAAATATTCCAGATACAGCTATAATGTTGTGAACTTACAGGCAATATTTATCTCGGGCCTTCCTCAGGTCCAGCTCTGTTATTAAAGAAACATCCCTGTAGGGCCAGGTACTGTTCCAGGGAGCCTGCAGCCAAGTGCAGATCAAATAACAGCTGTTGTCCTTTGTGTGCGGATATTTAAAAAGCTTCCGTCTCAGAGCTTCAGTGATTTCTCCTGCTCTTTTACAGCTTTATTAAATGGACTGATTCTTATATAGCACTTTTCTACTCTCCTGGAGCACTCAAAGCGCTCTATACAACATGCCACATTCACCCAATCGCTCACAAGCACTTTATCTATACTTAATGCTGTCTAACTACATTCACACCCCGATGAATGCATCGGAGAGCAACTTGGGGATAGGGATGGGTACCGGTATCGGTTCTGACACAAACGGTAGAACCAGACCGAAAAGCAGCGCACATTTCGGTGCTTTATTTCGGTGTTTTTTTTCCCTGAGCTGTGATACACTTCTAGCCAATCATTTTACGTTTCCGAGGATAGTAGGCGGGTCCAGGTACGTACGTTCTTTTAGAGCAGAGCTACAGATTAAAAATGTCCAAGGCGAAGCGGTCAAAGTCTGGCTGTACTTCACAGCAAAAGATGCAAACTCAGCAGCAACAAGTGCTTTAAGCTGATACTGTGATACTGTCAAAGGAGGCAACACCTCGAATCTGATGAAACACCTGGCGACGCATAGCGGTTTTTTAAAAGCTGAGAAATGCGCCGTATTTGATAGCTTGCTGCGAGACCTCACACCGAGCGCATCTACTGCGGGTGTGGTGCCTGTTATCGGACCCGGAGTTAGCAACATCCCCCAAAAACCCGAAGAGGAGAGTCCTGGCCCCTAGCCCTGCCAGTGTAGCAGAAATGATGAGGATGATGATGCAGCAGCAGCCGTTCTTCTCTGCGTGAGTAGCTTCATGTTGTTCGTGTGTAATTTACGTTGAGTAGGCTAACCACATTATTACATTAATGCATGTAAGGTGAACTAGCAAACACCATCATAGCTACATGCGGCTGTCTTCTTGTTTGATGGCAGATACTCCCTTCACCCTGGCCAAAAAGGCTAAAATGACCAAAGAAAAAGTGGGAAACAGTTAAACATGAGAGGTTTTTGGACAAAGTTGGTGTTCTCCATTGTTTAAGCAACGGTTCGAGCACCAAATTCAAATTCAAATTTTATTTGTCACACACACACACAACCATACACAGTATGACATGGGGGTGAAATGCTTGTAGCTGTGCAATGCCCGACCATTAAATGACAGAAGAAAAGTTTTACAATATTTACAATTTACTACAAAAATGTACAAATTAACTTAGGAATTTACAGTAAAGAATGTGCAAATAGCAGAAGAGATTATAAAGATAAGGATTATAAATTATAGGAATTATAGGATTATAGGAAATGTGTGGTGGTGCGTGTGTGAGAGTCCAGTCTTATAGTGACGTGTTTGGGAGAGTCCAGTCCTACACCTGGTTCAGGGCTCGAATAGCCTGGGGGAAGAAGCTCCTCTTCATTCTCTCTGTTTTGGCCTTAAGGGAGTGGAAGCGCTTCCCAGACCTCAACAGTGAGAAGAGTCCATTGTTGGGATGGGAGAGGTCCATCATAATCTTCCTAGCTTTGGACTTGCACCGCTTGGTGTAGATGGACAGCAGGTCAGGGAGCTCTGATTGAATGATGCGTTCTGCCGAGCGCACCACCCTTTGCAGATCTCGTCTGTCCTGCTTGGTGCTGTTCCCAAACCAGGTGCAGATGTTTGCCGTCAGGACGCTCTCGATGGTGCAGGAGTAGAAGTTCTTGAGCACCTTCAGTGGCAGATGGAAGTCTCTAAGTCTTCTGAGGAAGAAGAGACGCTGACGGGCTTTCTTAACCAGGGTGTTGATGTGACAGGACCATGACAGGTCCTGAGTGATGTGGACACCCAGGTATCGGAAACTGTCCACTCTCTCCACTGGCGTGACACTGATGATGAGGGGTTTGTAATTCCTCGCCTGCTTTGTAGTGAAGTCCACGATCAGCTCCTTAGTCTTGCTGATGTTTAGGAGGAGGTTATTCTCCTGGCATTTAAGCACCATTTAAGCACCTGCACAAAAGTACCGGTTTGGCACTGGATAAAACCTGACCGATACCCACCTCTACTTGGGGTTAGTATCTTGCCATGCAGACTGGAGGAGCCAGGGATTGAACCACCAACCTTCCGATCAGTAGGTGACCTGCTCTACCTCCTCAGCTACAGCCACCCCTTAAACCTTATTAAGTTTTGAAATATTTCAGAAACAAACATCTAGTCGTCTCCAGAGTCACAGACGACCACAGTGAAGTGGAGTGAGTGACTGGGTTGGGCCAGGACAAATGCAGAGATGAGCGTCTTTCTGTCAGAAGCCTCCTTGGTGTTAGTTGCGTCCTGGGTCTTAGGTTCTGCTGTGTGACTTCCACCTATTGGTTAGTCTTGTGAGTGTTCTGAGGGAAGCAGAGACCCTCAGCGGCAACTCACGTAGGTGTTGATCCAGCCTAATACACACTGAGAGCTGATCGAAGGACACAGGTAAATCTTTAGGAGCATGGGGCTTTAAAAGCAAATAAAAGAATGTTAAAATGAATGCTAAAAGAAATGGGCAGCCAGTGAAGTAGAGCTAAAACAGGGGAAATGTGCCAAAAGACAAGCTGCAGCATTTTGCACCATCTGTAGATGAGTAACGTACTGTATGAAGCACTGAATCATATTGTTACACCCCAGCCCAGGGAAAACCGGCGTGCAATGTAAGGAAAATTTAAAAAAAGGAAAATGCCCCCACACTCCCTGCTCTCAAGGAGGACAAACCAAAAAGACAACTGCCCCGGATTTTGCAACAGCCAGTCAGTTTATTAAGTCCCAAAAGGTAGCGGGCGTCAGGGTGAGCATGGCCAAAACAACAAACAAAAACTCCAGAAATGAAATGCAGCTGGTTTACCTACACAGAAAACCCCAAAAGAAAATTACAGGTGTCTTACCTGCCTCCCTAACCAAAAACAGGAGAAAAGGTTTCCAAGGAAAAATGGCTTCTCACCCCTACAGCTACCGAGTAAAAAAACATATTGACAACTATTTACATCTATTTACAACACGGCAAAAGCTTCTAGAATACAAATTCACACGCAGCCACATGCACAGTTCGTTGGGAACAGGAAGTAGGCGGGGGCGTGCCGGTTGAGAAGGGTCCTCATTTATAGCCGGCCTCTCCCAGTCCTCCACCAATGGTCAGCCTCCACCTGTAACTCACATAGCAGCAATAACACAGGACACAAACTATGCCACCCTCTGGTGGGGCAGACAAAAAACACAGTACAAAAAATATCCCTAACACTGAATCATAACACTATATAAAGTGCATTACAGAGGGCACCGAGGGGACGCCAGGAGTAGTCTGTGCTACTGTAGGAAAAGGCGGGGCTTAACCTCTGAGTTCTGATTGGTGGACACAATGGTTGACCCACACACTAAATGAGAATTAGTGATGGCACACACTCTCACAGTGATTGAAACATGGAGAAGTCTGCACAGAAACAGGTTCTTCAGAGGCCAAGCACGTTACCTGACACAATGAGTGTCTGCTTCCCCTCAGGGTGCTTTGTATTATAAAGGTAAAGACCCTACAGTATAATATTAAATAAAACGTAGTCATACACTCTCCATTCACAGTCAGTTTCACAATAAATGTATTTTCACGTACCTAGTTTCTGTTATTGTACATGATTTAAGTCATTTGTAAATTATGTGTTATGTTACTTTTGTGTTACTCCCAAAATCTGTTTACCTGCTCCAGAACACGCACACTAAAAGTGACTGATTAGTTAATTCAGGCCACTATAAATAATAGTAATTACCACTAATAAGTCATAGCTGAAGTTGTTGGAGGGTCTGGTTGGTTACTTTTTCATTTGAGTTAAATTCATTCACATTCACAATCCATGCTTTCCTTTTTTGGTTTCTGTGGTTGAATCATGCGGGTTGTTCTCGGTGTCGGGTACTTTGGAAACTGTGTAGAATATTTTTATATAAGCTTCAGTACTGTGTGTGGAACTACAGCTGGACCCATGACTTAATCAGAGAATGGACAAAGGAAAAAGAAAGTGTTTACAGCCTACAGTAATAACCCCAACAATCACATGACCCCCTATGAGCGAGTGCTTTGGTGACAGTGGGAAGGAAAAACTCCCTTTCAACAGGAAGAAACCTCCCACAGAACCAGGCTCAGGGAGGGGCGGGGCCATCTGCTGCGACCGGAGGCATGCTAGACAGCTAATAATGAACATGAAAACTAAGAGCAGTTATTAATATAACGTTAGTCAGAACCTCTACATGAATAATGCAGATTACAGCACATGGATGGACAAGCTACTAAAAGTTTGTTGACTATTCAATATTTAGTTCAGTATAGTGCTGCACAGCTCTAAGATCACTCCAGTCCTTACTGCATTTTTCCAATTTCATATTGATACTTCTTTTATAGCCAAGCCTTTTGTTAATGTCCTTAAAAACACTTTCAAATAATCTATTGAATTTTCTTACGGTAATCTATAATTAGGTGTATCGTGGGCCGTTTGCACTGTAAATATTAATCAGTGTAATTAAGTAGGGATGGCAGAAAATTGTAGATTGATCGTGTCACGGGCACAGGAAGGACTAGCGCAGACTGAAATCACAAGAGTAGGTAGTTTGTGATTTGGGCTGGAGAGCACAGGATTGATCTGTGAGACATGGAACACGTTATGAATACGCATGTTGCGTGGTAGCTTTAATCGGACAGACACAGGATTGATCAATGCTTCGATCTCGAATTGACCAATGAAGACAGGTGAGAGTTTCTTGGATTCAGCACGAACGGGCACAAAATGAGTAGAAAGCCAAACCTTCTGTCCAACCATAAACTCTGGGGCTGGGGTCCGGCGGCAGTCAGCAAGAGCTTTGTTGAGTTCCTTGGTCCGTAGCAGGGCTGCCCGAGTCGCCCGCCAGGCCCGGCGGCACCTGCGGAGATGATGTTGCACAGAAGGAACAGTGTGCTCACCTTCAACAGCGGGGAAAAAGGGTGGTTGATAACCCATGGAGGCCTCGAATGGGGACAGTCCTGTAGCAGATGAGGTAAGACTGTTGTGGGCATACTCAATCCAAGGTAATTGCTCGCTCCAGGTGGTTTGGTTGTGGAAGACTATGCACCGCAGGGTCGCTTCGAGTTGCTGGTTTGTTCTCTCTGCTTGTCCATTGCTGTGGTCCTCTGTCAGAGATGATGTCTGCTGGGATGCCATTGAGCGTGAAGACATGGGTGGTGAGTAACTGAGCCGTTTCCAAGGTGGACGGAGGGTGACAAAATGAACAGCTTTTGAAAAATGATCAACAATGGTTAGAATAGTGGAATTACCCGAGGAAGGCGGGAGGCCAGTAATGAAATCTAGGGCAATGTGTGACCAAGGTCGGCCAGGCGTGGGCAGAGGTTGAAGCAGTCCAGATGGTGGCCGATTGGGGCGTGAGTCCCGGGCGCACGTGGTCCAGGCGGTGACATACTCTCTAGCATATTTTTCTAACGTAAGCCACCAAAAATAACGTTGAAGAAAGGTGATGGTACGTTGAACCCCTGGGTGGCAGGTGAATCGAGCAGTGTGAGCCCACTGAAGAACCTGGGCACGGACGGAGGTAGGAACGAACAGCCGGCCAGGGGGCCCTGTACCTGGATCGGGGTCCGTGTCTTGAGCCTGTCGAACTAGGGTTTCAATCTCCCAAATGACTGCTCCGACCACACAGGCAGCATGAAGGATGGGCTCAGGGTCAGTGAACTCCTCAATATTGGTGAACAGCCGGGAGAGCGCATCCAGCTTTACATTGCGGGATCCGTGCCTGTAGGTGATAGAGAAATTGAACCGAGAGAAAAAGAGTGCCCACCTAGCTTGCCGTGAGTTGAGGCGCTTGGCCGATCGGATGTATTCCAGATTTTATGGTCAGTCCATACAATGAAAGGGTGTTCAGCGCCCTCCAGCCAGTGCCACCACTCCTCCAGGGCAAGCTTGACTGCCAATAACTCCCAGTCCCCGATGTCGTAATTGCGTTCTGCGGATGAGAAGTAACGTGAAAAGAAAGCGCAAGTGTGAAGTTTACCTTCAAACATTTGGGAAAGAACTGCCCCAGCCCTGGTGTCAGACGCATCCACCTCTACCACCAACTGCTGCTGGAGGTTAGGCTGACGGAGGATAGGAGCAGTGGCAAACTTCTTTTTCAGTAGGTCAAAGGCTTCCTGAGCAGGCTGGTCCCACTGAAAGGGTTTTTTTGGAGAGGTGGGTTTGGTGAATGGTAAAGCGATCTTACTGAAGTCTCTAATGAAGGGCCAATCCAAGGAAGCGCTGGAGCTGGAGACGGTTGGGGGGCCGAGGCCATTCCACAATGACCCGAACCTTGTCCGGGTCAGGCTTCAGATCTCCCCGAGCGATGATGTAACCTAGGAAAGCCACAGTGTCGACATAGAATTCACATTTCTCATCCTTCACGAACAGTCTGTTCTCCAGGAGGCGTTGAGGGATCTGTCGGACATGGACCTCATGTTCTGCCTGGGACTTGGAGAAAATCAGAATATCATCCAGATAAAGAAAGGCACATCGATTAATGAAATCTCTTAGCACATCATTAACGAGAGCTTGGAATACTGCTGGGGCATTGGTCAATCCAAAGGGCATCACCAAATATTCAAAATGCCCAAGGGGTGTGTTGAACGCCGTCTTCCATTCGTCTCTCTCACGAATTCTCACCAAGTGGTAGGCATTACGGAGATCGAGCTTGCTAAACACGGTGGCCCCCTGAAGCAGTTCAAAGGCCAAATTCAGAAGCGGTAGGAGGAAATCTATGCATGGCCGGAGAGTCTTGTCTTTTTTTTCAACAAAAAAGAAACCTGCCCCCACAGGGGATGACGACGGGCGGATAATGCCTGCAGCCAGAGAGTCAATGATATATTTTTCCATGGCCTCCCTCTCAGGCTGGGTGAGGCTATAGAGACGAGCAGAGGGCAAGGGAGCCCCTGGGAGGAGGTCAATGGGGCAATCGTAGGGCCGGTGAGGTGGGACACAGTGCTTTATTTTTACTGAACAATGCTGCTAGATCATGATAGATACTGGGCACCGATGACAGATCCGTGGACAGAGAGGGCTCCCCTGGGGAGGAGGAAGGCACAGGTGGAGTGGCAGCCCGAAGGCAGTTCATATGGCATTCAGTGCTCCATCCCGTAATCTGCTTCTTTTGCCAATCAATGTGTGGGTTGTGTTGCATTAGCCATGGGTAGCCTAACACGAGGGGGGTGACAGGAGCCTTGAAAACACAAAAGCTAATGTTCTCTGTGTGATTGCCGGAGAGGGTGAGGGCGATAGGTAAGGTGACAAGAGTTATGTCTGGCAAACGTTGACCGGATAAGGCTGACACCCGGAGAGGATGTGGCAGAGGCTTGGTGTGAATGTGGAGCTTAGCAACTAGTGAGGGATCACTAAAGTTTTGTTGAATCTACCAGAGCGGAGTGAGAATATGACTCAGTCCGAAAAGTGAGTCTAGCGGCCAGCAACAAACGTGGAAGAGGGTGTTTGCCAGACAGGTCGCCCACCAGTACCCTCTCAATAACTGGTGGGCGTGCCCTTTTGCCAGCGCGGGACAGGCGGAGATAAAATGACCTTTACGGCCACAATATAAACACTCACCCGCCGCAAAGCGGCGCTGTTGCTCCGCAGGCGACAGCCGCGAGTGACCTAGCTGCATTGGCTGCTCCCCCTCCTCCTCTCTGACACTCCGGGCTTCCCGTGACTCAGGCTGGTCCTCCCTCGATGCTGGAAGTTCCTGAAACAAAGATGCTGCGGGAGGCAGGCTTTCCGGCAGTGGAATATGTTGGGCGAGAGCCTGGGTTAGCACTGCCACTTCTCTGCCGAGTCGAATTAACATCTGTTCGTGACGTTGCAATATTTCCTCCAGAGAGAGGGCGGTTGCCGCAGCCGGTGTTGAGTCTGCGGAGTCCAGTTCGTGGCTGGATTATTCTGTCACGGGCACAGGAAGGACTCGCGCAGACTGAAATCACAAGAGTAGGTAGTTTATTTTCCACAGTCACCAAGTGCAATATCTATAAGTGCAGGGAAACGGGACCAGGGGGTTCCAAGGGTCACGAGGGCAGTTTTAGGGAAAACACCAACACAGATACTCCTCCCAGGGATTCTTTGCCCAGCTCGCACCACACCGACTCACCCAACTCTCAACCAAGCAGGGGTGGAAAGTCCTCAGGCAGGCGGGTAGAATCTAACACAGAGACAGTAGAATTGACATGAGAATAGCTCACAGGGTTTTTTTTATGACTCAAACTTTATTAGATTTTAATATACACAAAAAAACAAAAAAACAAAAAAACAAAACAAAAAAGCAAAAAAAACAAAACCCCAGACCCCCCCCCCCCCCCCCCAAAAAAAACACCCAAAAATAGCAGAATGGACATTCCCAGTAACAACAACAGAACAAATTGAGCTTCAATGCATATTTCCATCCCAAAAAAAAAAAAAAAAGGTGATGCCAACATTTCACATAGACCAGATTACAGCTATCCTATTTAGTCCGAACTTAACTACTTTAGCCGGATACGTCACTGACCTGTATGTAAAAAGTAATTAGCCCACTTATCATTATAGTCGTCCAGTCTATTTAGCAGTCTATATAATAATCTTTCGTAAGCTGCCACTTGTCCCAAAGAGACGCATGCGCATGCGCCAACCAGCGTGCAGCCTGTTACAGTCGCTCCTGCTTTTCTCTTAGTTTAGCTCTTTTTTCTTACGTATTCTTTTTTTTTTCTGACTTGTATTTTCCTCCGTTTTCTATCTCTTACTCAATCATGTGGATTGAGAGAGTTTTTGTTCTTCTGGTGGCCGTGGAACTCTTACTTTTATCAAGGAACGGGACCGCGGCACATCTCCTACACGCACGGACTGTTTACTCCAGAGATCAGCTGATCGCCCTGATGCCGGCCGGCTCGCTGGCCAGGCCCGCAGAAGTGCCCGCAGAAGTACCAGCTGAAATTTGGAGGAAAACACATCGGGGATGCAGAGGTCAAGGACAGAAGAGAAGAAAAAAGGTGACGGTGAGACAGCGGAGGCTCGAAGCGAGGAGGAGGTTTAAACCGTGTCTGCCGTCTATCGTGATGGGAAATGTGCGATCGTTGGCAATTAAAATCGACGAGCTCTCAGCACTGGTACGGAGTCAGAGGGAATACCGAGAGTGTAGCCTGATGTGTTTCACCGAATCATGGCTGCACCAGGACATTCCCGATGAGAATGCTTCCGTGGAAGGCTTCCACACTGTTCGGGCGGACAGGGACAGCATCGCTAGCGGTAAGCGTAAAGGAGGTGGGCTTGCTGTTTTAGTTAACAACCGGTGGTGTAACCCTGCCAACATAACAATCAAAGAAAGGATTTGTTGCCCGGACACTGAACTGTGTGCTGTTGGACTCAGGCCGTATTATTTACCCAGGGAATTCTCTCACGTCATCTTGGTGGCTGTCTATGTTCCCCCCTCTGCTAACCCCACAGCTGCATGTGACACTATCCACTCTGCCATAGCTCGGCTACAGACTCAGCACCCGAGTGCCCTTATTGTGATCTCGGGTGACTTCAACCATGTATCACTGGACAATACACTACCAACATTCAAACAATATGTGGACTGTCCCACCAGGGGAGAGAAAACTTTAGACTTACTGTATGCTAACGTCAAGGATGCATACAGCTCCTCCTCCCTCCCCCCACTTGGTAGGTCAGATCATAACCTGATTCACCTCACCCCCCGCTATGTGCCAATTGTGAGGAGGGAACCTGTGACCACCAGGACTGTCAGGAGGTGGTCAGAGGAGGCAATAGCGGAACTACAGGGCTGTTTCGAGGTGACCGACTGGGAAACACTCTGTGAGCCTCACGCCGAGGACATCAATGGGCTTACTGAGTGTATCACAGACTACATAACTTTCTGCACCGACTCCATTGTTCCAGCTCAGACTGTTCATTGTTACCCAAATAACAAGCCGTGGGTGACTAAGGACATCAAAGCCCTCCTCAACAACAAGAAGAGGGCTTTCAGAGGGGGCAACAAAGAGGAGGTGAGGAAGATCCAGGTGTTACTAAAGGACAAGATCAGAGAGGCTAAGGACAATTACAGGAGGAAGCTGGAGTGGAAACTCCAGCAGAACAGCATGAGAGAGGTGTGGAGGGGCATGAAGACCATCACTGGATTCAGGCCAACCAACAGCAGGGGAGCTGAGGGAGGTGAGAATAGAGCCGACGAGTTGAATCTGTTTTTCAATAGATTCGACACCACAGTGTCTGCTCCCACCCCCACAACCTCACCTGCAGTCAGCCTGGAATCCAGAGCCACACCACTGTGCCAGCCTCTCTCTTCACATGTTGCCTCCTGTGAGAGTCCTGACACCCCTCCCCCACCCATCACCTTCACTCAATACCAGGTTGAGATGCAAATGAGGAGACTTCACTCAGGCAAGTCTGCTGGACCAGACGGAGTGAGTCCCCTCGTCCTCAAGGCCTGTGCCCCCCAGCTGTGTGGAGTCTTTCATAAACTGTTTATGCTGAGTCTGAGTCTGCAGAGGGTCCCGGTGATGTGGAAGACATCATGCCTCGTCCCTGTACCAAAGACGCCACGTCCCAGTGGCCCCCAGGATTACAGGCCCGTGGCATTGACCTCCCACATCATGAAGACCCTGGAAAGGCTCATCCTGGACCAGCTGCGACCCATAGTAAGACCACACCTGGATCCCCTTCAGTTCGCTTATCAGCCTCGTCTCAGAACAGAGGACGCCATCATCTACCTGCTCAATCGTGTCTACACCCATCTGGACCAGCCGGCGAGCACTGTGAGGGTCATGTTTTTTGACTTTTCCAGTGCTTTCAACACCATCAGGCCGACCCTCCTGGGTGATAAGTTAGCAGCGATGCAGGTGGATGCTTCTCTGGTGTCCTGGATTGTTGATTACCTGACAGGAAGACCACAATATGTACGTCTCCCACAGTGTGTGTCTGACAAGGTGATTAGCAACACAGGGGCACCACAGGGGACTGTCCTCTCCCCCTTCCTCTTCACCCTCTACACCACAGACTTCAGCCACTGCACAGAGACCTCCATCTTCAGAAGTTTTCTGATGACTCTGCGGTGGTTGGATGCATCAGCAGGGATGATGAGACAGAGTACCGGGCTGTGGTCGACTCCTTTGTCACGTGGTGTGAGCAGAATCATCTGCAGCTCAACGTGGCAAAGACCAAGGAACTGATCGTGGACTTCAGGAAGACCAGGAAACACTTGACCCCTGTTTCAATTCAGGGGGTCAGTGTTGACATTGTGGAGGACTATAAATACCTTGGAGTTCACATTGACAATAAACTGGACTGGGCTAAAAACACCACAGCACTTTACAGGAAGGGCCAGAGTCGTCTCTATTTTTTGAGGCGACTGAGGTCCTTCAACATCTGCCAGAAAATGCTGAGGATTTTCTATGAGTCTGTGGTGGCCAGTGCGATCCTCTATGCTGTTGCATGCTGGGGGAGCAGGCTGAGGGTCGCAGATGCCAACAGACTTAATAAACTGATCCGTAAGGCCAGCAATGTTGTGGGGATGGAGCTGGACTCCCTCAAGGTGGTGTCGGAGAGGCGGATGCTGTCCAAGATAAAGACAATGTTGGATAACACCTCCCACCCACTCCATGACATGTTGGTCAGTCACAGGAGCTCGTTCAGTGAGAGACTGAGATTACCGAAAAGCACCACTGAACGACACAGGAAATCATTCCTGCCTGTGGCTCCCTGTACAACGCATCCACTTAACACACTGTTTGCTGCTACAGCTACACATGTTTCTTTTCCAACTATTTATTTATAAGTGACTTATGTATGTATGTATGTATATATATGTATATATTGTACTATTCTTAGTTAGCGTATTGTCTGTCTTGTCTTAATGTTGGTTTAAAATGGAGCACTGTAACAAAAAATAATTTCCCCCAGGGATCAATAAAGTATTCTGATTCTGATTCTGATATACCACTGAGAGAAGGTAGGAGTCGATGAGGCCTTCCACTCTTTCACCAGCAGCTTCCTCCCCAGCATAGTCTCTCCCTATACTGACACCTGGAAAATTGGGCTCTCTACGAATAGCCACTGCCAACGGCTCAAAGGCCAGAGCAAAAAGAAGTGGAGAGAGGGGATCCCCCTGCCTGTTCCTCTACCTAGTTCAAAAGAAGGCCCTATTATTCCATTTGTGAGTACTGATGCCTTGGGGTGTACATATATAAGCTGAATCCAATTAATAAAGCTTTTGGTAAAACCGAAACACTCTAAAGTAGAGAATAAATATCTCCACTCAACTCTGTCGAATGCCTTTTCGGCATCCAGCGAAATCGCAGCTATGGGTAGCTCACGGGTTTTTACTCGAAGAGGCTAGAGAATCGACGGAACACAACAAAAGTTACACAATAATCCAGCGATGAGGCACCCCCAGCCACCGCCTTAAGTACAGAGCTAGAGTGAGCGCTGATCACAGGAGATTGCTTGCAGGTGCGGGAGCCAGGGGCGGGAGTCCACAGTGAACTCCGCCCCGGTGGTGCGCAGAGCGCGAGAGGGAAGAGAGGAGGGACAATAGAGGCAAAAACACTTGTAGCCAGACTGGGCTAGCCGGGAAGGCACAGGGCGATGACAGATCGCACTCTCATCCTCAGGAAGTCCCATGTGAACAACTATGAACATGCTTCCTTGGGTGTTGAGAAAAGGTCTCAGTCACTGTTCTGCTTCGTACTGTCTCAGCTATGAGCCTAGTCTTGAGTACAGTGGCTACTGTAACATCTTGGCCTTGGCTGAGATACAGCCATGCAGTACATGCCTGAATTCTTCTCAGATGTGTAGACAAGTTAATCAGTTTCAGTGCTCATGCTCCTGTGGGTCTGTGTGGCATTTGAAGTCAACAGAGGGTAAAAAGTGAATGTCACGGTCAGCATTACAGGGGAGAGGAAATTAAACCATACGATGTAACCTTCAACACACACACACACACACACACACACACACACACACACACACACACACACACAGAGCTATGTTCTGTGCTGTGTATTACTAACATACAGGAAACAGGAGATGGCATATTGTCTACCAACTGGGGGACTTGTGGATCATCCCTGGCACCCACTACTGAAGTGTCTTTGAGCAAGATACTGAACCACAGATTGGCCCCAGTCCATCCATCAGAGTGAGTGGCAGTGATTGCAGTCAAAACAGAGTAAAGCACTGAATGTGAATGTGTGATTGTGTGTTCTAGAGTGCTTTGTGTGCTCAGTAAAGCATCGTTGACCAACAGTAAAGTGAACCATTGTTCTGACCGTGGTTCACTCAGTTCAATTCAGTTTTATGTATAAATCACCAAATCACAACAACAGGTGCTGCGTGGTGCTTTATATTTTAAGGTTAGGACTAGGGATGGGTATCGTTTAGGTTTTATCCGATACCAGTACCAAACCGGTACTTTTGAAACGGTGCCGGTGCTTAAACGGTGCTCGAACCGGTGCTTAAAGAATGGAGAACACAAAATTGGTCCAAAAACCTCTCATGTTCAGCTGTTTTGTAAAAAGATAACAATGTTAGCCTTTTCTGCAGCTATGTGGCATATATGGTATCACTCTTGGCTGGAAGCAGTGCTTAAACAATGGAAAAAACACAAAATTGGTCCAAAAACCTCTCATGTTCAGCTGTTTTGTAAAAAGATAACAATGTTAGCCTTTTCTGCAGCTATGGGGCATATATGGTATCACTCTTGGCTGGAAGCAGAGCTTAAACAATGAAAAAAAAACACAAACTTTGTCCAAAAACCTCTCATGTTCAGCTGTTTTGTAAAAAGATAACAATGTTAGCCTTTTCTGCAGCTATGGGACATATATGGTATCACTCTTGGCTGGAAGCAGAGCTTAAACAATGAAAAAAAAACACCAACTTTGTCCAAAAACCTCTCATGTTTAACTGTTTCCCTCTTTTTCTTTGGTCCTTTTAGCCTTTTTTGCCAGGGTGAAGGGAGTATCTGCCATCAAACAAGAAGACAGCCGCATGTAGCTATGATGGTGTTTGCTAGTTCACCTTACATGCATTAATGTAATAACGTGGTTAGCCTACTCAACGTAAATTACACACGAACAACATTAAGCTACTCACGCAGAGAAGAACGGCTGCTGCTGCATCATCATCCTCATCATTTCTGCTACACTGGCAGGGCTAGGGGCCAGGACTCTCCTCTTCATGTTTTTGGGGGATGTTGCTAACTCCGGGTCCGATAACAGGCAACCCACCCGCAGTAGATGTGCTCGGTGTGAGGTCTCGCAGCAAGCTATCAAATACGGCGCATTTCTCAGCTTTTAAAAAACCGCTATGCGTCGCCAGGTGTTTCATCAGATTCGAGGTGTTACCTCCTTTGACAGTATCACAGTATCAGCTTAAAGCACTTGTTGCTGCTGAGTTTGCATCTTTTGCTGTGAAGTACAGCCAGACTTTGACCGCTTCACCTTGGACATTTTTAATCTGTAGCTCAAGAGTTTCAGTATTATTATTTTTGCTCTTTTCATTCTTGATATATATTTTTCTATTACTCTATTTTTAAACATGTTTTTAAACAAGGAAAATGAACTACACCTTTTTAAATCACTGTCATAACTATTCCACAGGTTAACTCCTCTAACAGAAACACATCTCTGCTTTATATTTGTCCTTATCTTGTTTTTTTTTAAAGAAATCTGTTCCCCTTAAGTCATATTGACTCTCTCTGACTTTGAACAGCTTCTGAGTACTGGGGCAAAGCAAGTTATTTTGTGCTTTATCTGTGCCATTTTATATTCAACTAAATCATAAAATTTCAGGGTATTCAGATTAATAAACAAAATGTTAGTTGGTTCTATATAGTTTGATTGGTTTATAATTCTTATAGCTTTTTTTTGTAACTTGAAAATATGAAGAGTGTTCGTTTTATATGCATTACCCCATATCTCCAGACAGTAAGTCATATATGGAAGCAACAGAGTACAATAAAGTGTGTATAATGATTTTTTGTTCAGGACATGCTTTGTTTTATAGAGAATAGCAATGGTTTTTGACATTTTTGTTTTCACGTGGTTTATATGAGACTTCCAGCTCAGCTTATCATCAATCATCACTCCAAGAAATTTATTTTCATTCACTCTCAATTTCAATTCCATTAACCCTGATTTTAGAGACATTTTTCATTTGTCTAGTGCCAAAAATAATCAATTTTGTTTTCTTTATATTTAACGATAACTTATTTACATCAAACCAGTTTTTTAATATATTTAACTCCTTTTCCGCTGTAGTCAGAAGCTGTTCTAGGTTTTTACCTGAGCAGTACAGAGTGGTGTCATCAGCAAACAATACACATTTTAACAGTTTGGGAACACTACATATACCATTTATATGACACGTGTAATAGGATATTATGGTCGACAGTATGGAACGCTGCACTGAGGCCCAGCAGGACGAGCACAGAGATGAGTCCACTGTCAGAGGGCTGTAAGGAACAACAAACATGTACGTGTGATAAATATGCAAATAACATAAAAACGCAGATACTTTTTCAGAGTTGTACAACACAAATACAAGGAGAATTTCCATGTGTTCAAGAACAGCACAAACAAAGAATGAACTTGTGATATGCTTGATTTTGTTCTTTACAATAATGCAGCTGCATGTGTGGAATCTGAGCGTACCCATGCAGTAGGCACATGTTATCAAGCACCTTGTGTTTAAATTGTGGTTAACGTTTTGGTCGTTTGAAGAAATTAAAGTGGTACTAAAGGACAGACAAGTCTGCAGAAATACAACTCAAGCCGAGACAAATCCATATGTACCTTTGCACATTCATGTGTAAACCTGTGTAAGACACAGATGCTTAACATGGCCTCTGAGCTGCAGATGGTCAGTCAGGTCGTTTTCCCTGTGTTTGCGTTGTCTCAGCATGTCATTAGACATGCAGGAACGTCCTACATATGTGTGTGTGTGTGTGTGAGAGACTCCTAAGGCTACTGCTGACCAGCTGCTACCAGAAACTATTGTCTCAAACGACCGGACCTCATATGGCTGTGTGTGTTTGAACATGATGAAGACATTTTAAACGTTGTTGTACTCATACTGTACACAAACGTGGCTTCTTCACATGCGTGAGTGGAAGCTAACCAGCACCAGAATCAGTGCACCTCTGTGCACGTCTGTGTGTTTAAAGAGGCAAGTGGGGCGAAGGCTTAAAGGCTGAATGAGTAATCCCTGCCTCTGCTTGGCCCTCCTGGCCCCACCAACCCATTAACTGAGAAAAACAAAACGACTGCACCTCCTGTTGCTGGAGACAAAGACGTTTGGCACTGAAGTGTGTGTGTTTAAGAGGGAGGGGGCAGCCTCTGCTTTTCTTAAGGAGGTGGTGAGGAGCATTGGAGTGTTAACAATAGGGTTGCTGTGTGGCAGCCTTTATTTGACTTGACAATCAGTGAAGACGTGTTTAAGACAAACAGCACTGATGCCATGGCCTGCTGTCACTTTGTCTGGGCTGCTGTGTACGCCCCCTGCCCCCTCACCTTTCCTTTCTCTGGACTATCATGACTTTCTGTTAACTGCCAACACTCATATTTGTCACCTTTTCTGTTTGCTGCTGCTGGGATCTACTGAAAACGCACAAGAATACAAAAAAACTAAACATGTTAAAGCAATGAAAGAGTCGTGTGGCAAGCAGAGAACGGACCCAGATGCAGGACTTGGCACACAGGATGAAATTCCAAACCAAACATTATTACTTGGCTACAGACAAATATAATAAAGCTGTTGTTAATATTGTATGCTAGATGGGTTGTGTGTCATAAATCACTCAGAGCTTAGAACTAGTTTACCTTTAAGTCTGAGGCTCCACAAATGTTGATCAGAAATCAGAATACTTTATTAATGCCGAAGGAAATTAGGGGAACAAAGAGAGGAAGCATTTCTCAGTTACATAGTATTAGTATAGTATTTATTTTATTGTCATTGTCAAGAACAATGAAATTGCGTTTGGGGCTTCCATACAACCCAAAAAAAGAAGAAAATAATAAATACCCCTTAAAACCCAAGTGTACATATTTAACCCAGTGTGACTCCAATGCAATAAGACAATCCTTAGCAATAATGTTCGTAGAAATTCAGACAAAGACCTGAGAAACATGACAAAATACAACAATGCAACCCATTCAATATTATTGTACTGTGAGATATGATATCAGATATGATAGTTATCTATTTAAGAAAGAGGGGGGGGGGGGGGCAGGAACAGATAGAATAAACTGTAGAAAACTAAACAGGAGAAAGAACAATTTAACATAAACCAGTGACTCCAGGGCCTGATCAACCCTGCCAGGGCCTCCTTGGATCAGGGTGTCTAGTGATAATGGCCAAAACACCCGATGAATCCAAGGTCCACTACTGACGATGTGGCCCAAATTTTAATCATTTAGATCAGATCTCTAATCCCCAAACCTAACCAAGAAAAACGGCAGATCAGCCCGGGTAAAAGAACGAAAGTTGAGGCACACAACGATGTGTGCTGCTGGTAACGTTTCTGGGTTTCCTCATAACAGCCGTCCCTAAAGAGTCTCTCCATTTAAAGCAATGCATTATCAGGGACTGTAACATCTGGTCCTTTTACTGAATCACAGGTAAAGAAAGAAAACATGAACAACATGTAGAAATGCTGCTGCTGTAAGACGGATGCAGAAAGCTGTCCTCTTGTCCGACCACTCAAAATGTTAAATTCTTTCTTGGTGTCCTGTCTCGACTGATAAGAAAGGCCAGGCTCTGTGTAGCCTCGCACACAGACGCTGCTTTCCAGCATCCTGGCATAGAAGGAGAAGGGTGGCGCCTCTGTAGTTGGAGCGCACTGTCACAAACTGCCTCAAAGTAGGTGACCAGAAGGGAGTTCACACAAGAAGTTTACTTAAGTATAAAATGATTTGTATATTTAATTTAAAATAATGTACAAACATTAAATATTTTATATTTAAGTTTGTTTTAATATATAAATTAATTTTCTTGTATATAACATAATATTTTTACATTTAAAATAAACATAGCCGAACCAAGATGTAAAGATCACCAGTAGGCTGATATCAGGCTGATATCAGGTAGAGTGGAAGAGACAGAGCGGTTCACCTGTGCCAGCTTTTATAGCCTGGAGGACACAGCTGACCTGCATCAGCTGCCGTTCCTCCCATACCAGCCAAACAGCAGGCCTGCCAGAGCCCCAGACAGCCCAGAGCTTTCAGGAACTCAAACCCCATCCACCCCAGGGGCCCTGCCACTAAGGACTTGGTTAGCTACTTGGTGACCCCCCCCCCGGTAATGCATGAGTCACCCCCCTTGTCCCTAGTTCTCCCTAGACTCTGCTTCCTCTATGGAAGGCGTGTCAGTGACAATAAGGCGGTCATCATGTACTTCCACCACCCGACAGTATCCTCAGTTAGTCAGCAACACTACACCTGGAGTGGACAATGACAGAGCACTCCTTTCCCCTCCTGAGTCACCTGATGGGTTGCCAGACTTACTTTGAGGCAGTCTGAAAGTCTTTTTCCACGGCCTAAATCAACTTCTCCCACATCTCAGAAGTCCCACAGGCTAACCAAGTCTGATAGGACTCACTCATCGGCCTGATGGCTCCCTTCACCTCTGGTGCCCACCAGCTGGTTCAAGCAATACCACAACAGGAACCAACCACCTTGCGGCCATAGCTCAGTGCAGCAGCCTCAGCAATGGAGGCGCTGGTCCATTTGGACTCAATGACCCCAGTCTCCCTTGGAATGCAGTTGAAGCGCTGCCGGAGGTGAGAGCTGAAGCTCTCACGGACCTGGGCCGCGTTCCCAGCACACCCTTACTGTATGTGTAGGTGAGCTGTCTGCTGTTTTCTTTCAGATGAAAATGTCTCTGCGTTGTTTAAGCATTGAAAACATTACTTTGTTTGCCATTGTTATGTTGTTTCCTGACCTCTGTTGCTCATGAGGCTCGTTTGATTGTTGGGGTTTGTCTTTGACTTTTAATATAAAACACCTCGAGGTGACTACTGCTGTGATCAAAATAAAATTGGATTGTATTGATAATTCCTGTGCTGCAATGCTAGAAGAGACACATTAACCATTTCAGTGTAATTCATTTCAGCAGGACACACTTGTATCTGGTTATTATATGAAGAAAAGAGCTCATTGAAGAGGCCTGATGTTACTAAAACAGAATGCAATGACTCTTATCTGTTATTCACAGAACACAGAAAAATAGTAATGTTTAAACTGAGACAAATATTGGGAAGTTGGGACACAGCCATGTTTACCACTGTGTAGACTCCTTTTAACAAAGAAATGTCTGGGAACTGATGGCAGAAGGTGGAGGAATGCTATCTTCACATAGATCCCTCTCAGCAGGGCTGGGTCTTCATTGAAAGACGTGCTGTGGAAGAGATCAAAGCAAAGCAGCACACTGGAGCCACTAATCTCACAGAACCTCCAAAAGTTGATCCTGTTCATCTGGACGTAGCGTTTTGTGGGAGAAAGGTTTCGTCATCATCAGGTGACTTCCTCAGTCTCGGCTGATTGAGACTCCCAGCCCATCGTTCCTTCAGTGGGCTGGTTTCAGTCATTGTGCAAATGTGCTGTTTATAAGATTGAAACCTGCAGTCAGCTGAGACTGACGACGTCACCTGATGATGACGAAACGTTTCTCCCACAAAACGCTGCGTCCAGATGAACAGGATCAACTTTTGGAGATTTGCTTACCTGGATGATTGAGATGCATCAACATCTCAGAGAATGTCTGACTTGCAAAATGTATGAGTTAATATAAGACTGTTCAGTTTTATTCACACGGCGCCAAGTCACAACAACAGTCGCCTCAAGGTGCTTTATATTGTAAGGTCGACTACAATAATACATACAGAGAAAACCCAACAATCACATGACCCCTATGAGCAAGCACCACCCAGCTTCCCATTGGTCGATGACCTGCTCTGCCTCCTGAGTTACCCACCACACAGAGCTCAGGCTCTCTGGTTCCAGAGCTCCACATTCTCCTCACCCATACAGGGTGGCCTGCTGTAACACTTTGTTCTAATGAAATATATGTTTGTGGGATTTTCAAATCATCGGGGCTGGGGTGGACTCCTTTGTGACGTGGTGCGAGCAGAACCACCTGCAGGTCAGCGTGGCAAAGACCAAAGAAGTGATTGTGGACTTTAGGAGGACCAGGAAACCTCCGACTCCTGTTTGAATCCAGGGGCTGTGGAGGACACCTCAGAGCACGCTCAGATGGTAAACTGGACTGGGTACTGAGGCAGCGGAGTCTTTAAACACCTGTCGCACCGTGCTCAGGGCTTTCTACGAGTCTGTTGTACAGTAATGTTGTTGGGAAGCGCATCTGTAACCGGAAGGTCGCCGGTTCGATCCCTGAGCTCTCTGTCCTGGTCGTTGTGTCCTTGGGCAAGACACTTTACCCTACTGCCTACTGGTGTTGGCCAGAGGGGCCGATGGCGCGATATGGCAGCCTGGCTTCTGTCAGTCTGCCCCAGGGCAGCTGTGGCTACACCTGTAGCTGCCTCCACCAGTGTGTGAATGTGAGAGTGAATGAATAGTGGCACTGTAAAGCGCTTTGGGTGCCTTGAAAAGCGCTATATAAATCCAATCCATTATTAATGTATTGTATTAATTTACTGTAGTTCAGTCTGTTACTGTCCTCAAGAGTCCAGAGATGAGTCTGATCATATTCTGCTGTCACATCATGCCAGCGTTGTTGAACTGGAGTTGTAAACTATACTGTCGGGCTCTTTTCACCTTTTTATGATAAAGAAATAAAACCTACAACATTTATACAGCGCTTTGTTTAACCAGGACCTTTTTTTTTTCAAATATCAGTAACAGACATGAAAACTGATGAAGAGTAGCTTTTGTATGCATCGTGAAGGAGAGAGATGTTCTTTAATAAAAAAAATAACCCTGGTACATTTCATTGATAACAGAGACAGGTAGAGATATTCTGTATATTCTGTAACCAGCAGATAATTGCCTTGGCAGGTACACATTAACCGATACTGTCAGAGACCTCAAAGCTCACAGTGTGAAGTGGACGTGTGCTCTCCCTGACTCACATACAGCTAATAACCTGGTTCCATGTGCTGAGTGTTGGAACTAACTACAAACATATCTCTGCACACCAGTGAGTATCTGTGCAGGAAACATTTCCATGATGAACATTCAGACAGAGACAGGTTATTAGTGAGGGCCAGCAGGCAACTGAGAAGGCTGAGGATGAGGGGGATCCAGTGAAGACAAAAGAGGCAGGATGGAGAGTGGGCAGGCAGCTGAGTAACAGGTTTCCACAAAGACTCACTGTGACTGCAAAACAAAAATCCTGGGTGAGTTCCAACTCGACCATAGTGTAGAACAGGAGAGTTCCCCGAGGAACAACGAGCAAACTTCAGCCAAGTAACTGGGGAGTAGATGTGGAAACAGGATTTCTGAGAAAGAGCAAAAGGTGGGTGAGCCAGTCTACTACCATGGTCGGGCTGCAGGTTCAACAGGCCAATCACAATCAGGAAAAAACAATACAACAGAGTGTGCCCCGAGGGCGTGTGCATGTTCAATTCAATTCAATTTTATATATACAGTGGGGCAAAAAAGTATTTAGTCAGCCACCGATTGTGCAAGTTCCCCCACTTAAAATGATGACAGAGGTCAGTAATTTGCACCAGAGGTACACTTCAACTGTGAGAGACAGAATGTGAAAAAAAAATCCATGAATCCACATGGTAGGATTTGTAAAGAATTTATCCGTAAATCAGGGTGGAAAATAAGGCAAGGCAAATTTATTTGTATAGCACAATTCAACAACAAGGTGATTCAAAGTGCTTTACAGAGACATTAGAAACAAAAACAAATAAAAAGTATGATTTAAAATTGATTAAAACAAGCAAACAAACAAACGAACTAAACACACACATTTCACACCTGTTCGCGCGATCTGAACCCTTATCGTAAGGGGAGCTACCAGTCCTTCTGTGGACGAGCTACTTTCTATTTTAAATTCCCTGAATTTAAAATACTCTCTAGACCCAGCTAGGGAGCTACCCAGAGCTCTAAACCCACTTAACAAACAAACAAACAAACAAACAAACAAACAAACAAACAAAACAGATAAGATCAGAAATAGATAAGATCAGTAGTTAATGTAAGTTTTGAAATTTAAGCTTAAAAGCGTAGATTTGGTGCTTTATTCAAATGCAGCTGAGAACAGGTGAGTCTTCAACCTGGATTTAAATAAACTGAGTGTTTCAGCTGATCTGAGGCTTTCTGGGAGTTTGTTCCAGATATAAGTATTAAGTATTTGGTCACCTCAAACAAGGAAAATCTCTGGCTCTCACAGACCTGTAACGTCTTCTGTAAGAAGCTTTTCTGTCCCCCACTCGTTACCTGTATGAATGGCACCTGTTTGAACTCATCATCTGTATAAAAGACACCTGTCCACAGCCTCAAACAGTCAGACTCCAAACTCCGCCATGGCCAAGACCAAAGAGCTTTCGAAGGACACCAGGAAAAGTATTGTAGACCTGCACCAGACTGGGAAGAGTGAATCTACAATAGGCAAGCAGCTTGGTGTGAAAAAATCAACTGTGGGAGCAATCATCAGAAAATGGAAGACATACAAGACCACTGATAATCTCCCTCGATCTGGGGCTCCACGCAAGATCTCATCCCGTGGGGTCAAAATGATCATGAGAACGGTGAGCAAAGATCCCAGAACCACACGGGGGGACCTGGTGAATGACCTGCAGAGAGCTGGGACCAAAGTAACAAAGGTCACCATCAGTAACACACTACAACGGCAGGGAATCAAATCCCGCAGTGCCAGACGTGTTCCGCTGCTGAAGCCAGTGCATGTCCAGGCCCGTCTGAAGTTTGCCAGAGAGCACATGGATGATACAGCAGAGGATTGGGAGAATGTCATGTGGTCAGATGAAACCAAAGTAGAACTTTTTGGTATAAACTCAACTCGTCGTGTTTGGAGGAAGAAGAATACTGAGTTGCATCCCAAGAACACCATACCTACTGTGAAGCATGGGGGTGGAAACATCATGCTATGGGGCTGTTTTTCTGCCAAGGGGACAGGACGACTGATCCGTGTTAAGGACAGAATGAATGGGGCCATGTATCGTGAGATTTTGAGCCAAAACCTCCTTCCATCAGTGAGAACTTTGAAGATGAAACGAGGCTGGGTCTTCCAACATGACAATGATCCAAAACACACCGCCCGGGCAACAAAGGAGTGGCTCCGTAAGAAGCATTTGAAAGTCCTGGAGTGGCCTAGCCAGTCTCCAGACCTCAACCCCATAAACGTTTGACCTCTGTTATTGCCAACAAAGGTTATGTTACAAAGTATTGAGTTGTATTTTTGTTATTGACCAAATACTTATTTTCCACCCTGATTTACCAATAAATTCTTTACAAATCCTACCATGTGGATTCATGGATTTTTTTTTTCACATTCTGTCTCTCACAGTTGAAGTGTACCTCTGGTGCAAATTACTGACCTCTGTCATCATTTTAGGTGGGGGAACTTGCACAATCGGTGGCTGACTAAATACTTTTTTGCTCCACTGTATAGCGCCAAATCACAACAAAAGTCGCCTCAAGGCGCTTCATAGATACAAAGAAAAACCCAACAATCATATGACCCCCTGTGAGCAGCACTTTGGCGACAGTGGGAAGGAAAAACTCCCTTTTAACAGGAAGAAACCTCCAGCAGAACCAGGCTCAGGGAGGGGCGGGGCCATCTGCTGTGATTGGTTGGGGTGAGAGAAGGAAGACAGGATAAAGACATGCTGTGGAAGAGAGACAGAGGTTAATAACAGATATGATTCAATGCAGAGAGGTCTGTTAATACATAGTGAGTGAGAAAGGTGACTGGAAAGGAAAAACTCAGTGCATCATGGCAGTTAATATAGTAGCACAGAGCCACGGCTCAGGGTCTGAATGAGCCTCACAGGCCTGAGTGTGCTTGAAGCTTTTTATGATTCTGAACCACAAACACGCACAAGCAGAAACGTGCTGGACTTTTATTCATATGTTGGACTTTGCTGGGCCCAGCTGGGTCCTGGAGGTGATGACTGCTCTAATACGTTGCTGTGTATTCTGGATTTAGCCTTGGCCACATTACCAGGAGTCCTCCAGTGTCTGTTAGGAGTCCCAGTCCTTGACGGGGAGTGTTGGTTATCAAACATGCTGTTGACTCTCTCTGAGGTACACTTCCTGTTACAGGGGGGTCACAGCCCATTTTATTGATACAGGCTCACATACTGGATCTGCTGACATGCTGAGAGAGTGTGTGTTGATGGAAGCTTCCAGTTTCAGCTTCCCTGGTGTATACAGGGAGAGGACAAGCATAGATGCACAAACATAAGATTCATTTAACAAGTGTTTTTTTAATTTGCAACCCTCCAACCAGCAGTTTGTAATGAGTCAGAGTGTATGTGTGTGTACTCTCTCTGTGCCCAGGGTGAGGTCTGTCCTGACAGGACACAGTTAGGTGTGTGTGCACTCCCCTCACCGTGGCACAGAGTGACCGGAGTCTGGTTGGGTTCAGCTCCTCAGGCACCATCAGGTCTGGTTTTCTCAGCACAGGAGCTAAGAGTCTGTGATTGGATGTTTTTGCTAAAAGCATCAGAAACAGCTCGAGGCTGGTTGGCTGCTTAAGAAGCAGCGATGGGGGAAAGGATGCTCCGCTGTTCTCAGGGCATCTGTTTAATGATATGCGAGGGTCATGTCACAGCCAGCAGCCGTTTGGATGCTCATTGATTTTTCTGGGGGTGTGGCAGCAGACAGGCGAGGGCTGAAAATAGAGGCTGAGGTCAGGAGGCCAAACACACACACACACACACACACACACACGCACACACACACACACACACACACACACACACACGCACAGCCCTCAGGTCAGTTTAAACTCTGTTGGAGGGTGGGGGGTTTGGGGTCTTCTTCTCTTTTGCCCAGCCCCATCCCTCCTCCTCCTCCTCTGTGGTCTCTCATCATTAGCTGCAGCACCACTTCACAGCGTTCTTCTTCTCATGTTCCAAGCTCACATATTAGATTCAGTGGTTTTCTTGTTTTGCTTCAACATTAGCTGGAGTTGTGGATATTTGCTAACTATAATGTTAACTATATTTAAAGTGAATAAATACTCACAAACACTTGCCGACTTTCTAAATGCTGCTGCTCTGGAGAACTGTTTTTGTCATGTAATTGGATTACACCTTAAGACCTGGCCATGTTGGGTGTCCCACCCCAAGGCACACAAGGCTCGTGACTAGGGCTGGGTATTGTTCGATTTGATTCGATTTGAATCGGGGAAATTTTGCCTCAGTCAGAAATATTATAATTTTGATCACGTATCAGCACATTTCCATATTTTTGTATCTATAAAAAGAAAGCTGACACTTGTGAGACTTTATCAAAGGTGTGAGCATCACAGCAGAGGCCTTTGTGTCAAAGTGACTGAGGATAAAACAGAAACACATGAAGGTGATTTTCCTGGTCTGGATTTTATAAAAATATTCTGCAGTACATCAAAAACTAAAGAAAACCATTAATCAACACTTGAACGTTACCTGATGCATCTCATGTGAAGCAGAGCAAAGTGGCAGAGGTTTGATTACAGACACAGCTGAGCGTTTTGCAGTAATGCATTTTGCATAATTTTAAAGTGTTTAAATTTGATTTGGGAAACTGTTCTTGAAGTACAGAGAGAGAGAAGGTGGAAGCAAAACAGCAAAGCTAAGAGGGAATTCATGACGATGTTTACGTGAAGCGTAGTTTGGATCTTCTTTTGCTGCTGGTTCAGTCAATATTGTTTGGAGAGAGATCAAACCTGCAGCTTCAGAATCAGCGCCAAAAGGACGTAAACACAAAGCGTGGAGCCGCCGACGCATCAGCATCAGCGAGCTGTCGCTTTCAGCCCCGACCGTGTCCGTGCCGTCGGTCAGAAAGCCACATGTCACTGAGTCTCTGTGCAGAATCCGTGTTCCTGCTCTCATTTACTGTTTTAGCTGTTTGGTGGTTGTTGAAATTTTGTGAGGTTTATCCTGAGATTCTGGCGTTTCGGGCAAAATTAATTGATATTAATTGAATATAATTCGATATCACGTTATCCAAGCTAGAATCGATTCCCTTAGGGGTGCAACTGAAAAATAAAACAACAGAGAGGGGCAGGAACGCATTACAAGGAACACATCTCTGTAACCTGATTACTTTTTTCATGTAACAAGCAAGGGATTACAATTGCAAAAAAGTAATTAGATTACTGTTACTTTCCCGTAAGTAGTCTTATTTTAAGCTCGTCTGTTTACAATGGATATAACTTGTACGTATCTTATTTGTGCAGATAATTATGTTGTGGTGTGTTACATACATTCCCTGTGTAGGTACCTCTTAAGTCTAGTTCATCTTCTTCTCTCGTCTTAAAAGAATCTGAATGTAAAAACTTACATCCTGCCGATGGAGAGATGCCAAACTGCTAACAGTGACAATAAAGATCTGATTCATGGGCTGCGATCACCAAATGATGTAACACGGTGCGACGACAGGGGGCTGGACCTTTGTGAGCTGCTGGAAGCTGGGGGTGAACTAGCTGTAGTGAAATCGCTGTGATTACATCAGAATATGAAACGAGGAAACTGTTGAAAGCTGGGCGGGGCTTTGTGTCTCTGCAGCCTACGGGCTCACAGAGGGAAACACAACAGTGGACTGCTCTCCCACTGCCTGCAGATGGATTTTCACTTGTTAATCATCTCACGAGTCACTGTGATTTGGACCACAGAGAGTTGCTGCTTCAGTTTGCTCTGCCCTGCCTACTGAGAAACCTGACACCGGCTCATTTGCATACCAACAGTGATTGGATGTTGAGCTGGGGGGCGGGATCTCTGCCGAGTGCTGTGTGAGCCTGCGCACAAACAGAGTGAGTGAGAGGTGAAACCATCTCATTTGTGCCTTTTCCAGTGGATTTTTCAGCCACTGTAGTAAATCCTGTCCATATTCAGTTTGTGGGTAATGGTTATTTATTTCTCAACTTCTAAAAGTTTGATTTACGGGGGCCCCTGCCCCCAGTGTAGAGCGGCCCAGCTTCCAGCTGTGCTTCATCAATAGAGATTGACAGACCACGTGACTTTCGCGCATTGCATGCCGGGAACTCGTGGCAAAACAATCCAAGTACTGCATCAAATGCAAGCATTTGCAGCAACACAAAACGTTCATTCTTCGGTTCCAATACCTTCTTGTTTTTTCTTTGCCCCCCAAAAAGGTATGTACAAAACGAAGGGGAACAATGCCGGTCCGTACAAAGACAGACTTGATGAAAAGACAAAGAAAAGATACGTGGAAAAAATCAAACCAGTGAAAGGGTCAGACCCTTATGAGCACACAGAGTGGACAAAAGACGTCAGCGTGCTGCCCAACTTTCACCACGCTCATATTTATAATTATACGGTTCTTGGAGTGAGTGCATACACTCATGAAGTTTAGTAACTTCCGGTCACTGCAACAAGCCCAGGTACAGTTTACCGACGGATGGGTGCAGGACCTTGAAATGCACCGTGTAGAAAGTAAAGACCATCGTACGTATCATAAGTTTACCAGTCTCACAAATCGTCGTCATAAATACACATTCGTTAACCGTTTATAAATAGGACCTTTGAGCTCAACGGTAATTAATTAGTAGTGGAAATAATTTCTGGTACCCATCACAGAAATGTAGCAGTGACAATAATATTGTATGCTGTAATCGTACTGGACAATTAGTGATACAAAAAACCTGTTTTATCCTGTGAACAAAAGTATATGTTTTTGTCAATGTACCATAATAACAGAAGCGAAACACAATATTGTGTCAGGACAATTCACTATTTATGCACAATAAATAAAGGAGCATAGCGCGACAATTTCTGTTCAGCGCCAGACTTGCTTGTAACCTATATCACCAATTATGTAATGAAAATGACGTATTAAGTACTAAAAAACTCTGACCTTTGTGTAAATGCTTGGAGCAGACTAACCTGTGAGCTGGAGGGTTCTGGGACGTTATATTTGATCTTTGAATGGCTGCAATCCAGGCCATCCGTCTGTTACTTCGGAAACATGGCTGAACAATTTCTCTTCAACGACGTAATCCGATAACAACCGATCTCTTTACCCGTCGGCTTCCCGTGGCTGTCATGTGACCGGCTATTGCAGTTAATAACACAACAGCTTCTTGCCATTTTTGTGTTTCTTTTTATCGCTGTGTAACTGATTTCAATTGAAAGTACCTCTTGCCACGAGTTCCCAGAATCCTTTGCGGTTTTACCCCTGAATGACGTCACATTTTCAATCTCTATAGGAAAATTCAGATAAGCCTGAACTAACTGAGGGGGCTTCCTCGGCTGTACTACATGCACAGAGAAGTGTGTGTGTGTGTGTGTGTGTGTGTGTGTGTGTGTGTGTGAAACTCATTAATAATGTATGAGGTGGGATGGGAATGAGAGGGGGCGGCGACAGATGGGGCATCAGTGTGTAACACAGAGAGAAAGCCTGAGGAACAGTGAGCCTCACACAGAATGAGAGAACGGGACAGAAAGGAGCAAATACATTCATGGGTAGAGTACAGCATCGCCCCCATTTTTTATACTGCCATCTTTTATCTTTGTGGCCTTACTCTGTATTTGCCTGACAGTTGCTTAGTCTTTGTTTTCTCTCTTTTTTCCCTTTGGATGCTAAAGGATTGATGGAGATGGAGAGACAGCGTAGTCACCCAGCACTGCTGTACACCTGGACAAAAGAGCTGCACTGACAGAGGTACTCATGTTGTACTGTTTCTGTGTGTTTGTGTAGTTAGACAGCTTGATCTTTTCACTCAAAGGCCAGAATATCACAGTGATAATAACCACAGCAGCGTGACTCAGAATCTGTCACATCATGTGGATAAATGGCAGATATTTAATCACCAACTTTCCACAAAGACAAGTCTGTACTGCAATACTACTATTTCAAAAGAAACTGTGTGTAAGACACTAGTGGCTGAACTGTTATTCTAATGCTTCAAAGGTTACAATCTTTGTCAATAACTCCATATTTTGGAGTCTCACCTCACATTAATCAGCCTAGTATCAGCCTTAAAACAGAAACCTGTGTGCGATAGGAAGCTTGCACCCTGTGTGAATGAATGTTGTAGTGCAGCCTGTTGTAGGAATTCTTTCTTGTTCCATGGGACGAGGCTCGGGTAAGCCTGGTGCTCAATATCAGTGTGAACGCTGCGTAGCTGCAGACGTGATCATTTCATACAGTTATGTCTGATATTTTTTGTCCACAAAAGTGTTATCTGCCTTTTGCTTTTGTTTTTAAATGCCTTTATATTTGTTGTTTCAATGATGATTCCGACTGCTGACGGTGAAACGAGGAGACAGTTACACACACACACCTTTGTTTTTACTAATTAGTTAGGACATTGACATGATACTGTCCCTAGACCCTTACCCTGAACCTAACATCACCTAACTGTCACACCACGCCTAAAACCACATTTTTATCTGCAAAAGTGACTGTTGGTCCCTACAAGTATAGTAGCATGCAAATTTTTGGTCGTCTCACACACACACACACACACACACACACACACACACACACACACACACACACACACACACACACACACACACACACACACATAGCTACATTCTGTGCTGTGTATTACTGAAGTGTCTTTGAGCAAGATACTGAACCACAGATTGGCCCCAGTCCATCCATCAGAGTGAGTGGCAGTGATTGCAGTCAAAACAGAGTAAAGCACTGAATGTGAATGTGTGATTGTGTGTTATAGAGTGCTTTGTGTGCTCAGTAAAGCATCGTTGACCAACAGTAAAGTGAACCATTGTTCTGACTAGGGCTGGGCCATATTATACCGTTCACGGTAATACCGGTATAATGTTAGGCAACGATAGGAAAATGAAATATCGCGATAGAATGGGAGTAAAACGCGCATGCGCAGTGCCTTTGTTTTCATACGCACATGGCCGATTGTTGAGTGAAACAGATGAACCAGAATTGGTTTGTAAAAATGGTGCAACTTCCGTGATGTGGAACTGGTTTGGTGTTTGTCCGTCAGATACACAACAAAGCACATTTTTTTGCAGAACATGCAAGCGGCCGTCGTTATTGTCGTATTTGTCGGACTAAGATGCTCTTAAATCTGGGAGTAATCTGGGTCCTAAACTCCGTATGCTTCAGGTCAAACAACACTGCAGCATCACTTAGAGTTAAAAACTGTCTAAATTCTTTCATCTTTAATAAAACAATCAGCATTGCTGCTTTACCAGGTGTAACTAACTTCCAGGCATCCATGAAAACAAAATTTATTACATTTAACGGAGTTAGAAGTTAGCAGGAAGCTAGCAGAAGTTAGCTCGCTAGTTTCGCTAGTTACCTAAGCATGATATAGCATGTTCTGACGTAGAGATTTCTGAAAAAAATCAAACGTACAGCTCTGCTATCACTTCCAACATAAATGAAGACAGGAAACTAAACAGCAGTGACGTTTGTAGGGTTACTGAAGTTGGGCTAGCTGGTATATAATTATGTGCTACGTGATCGCTAGCGACACAGCTATGTTAGCATAACATAAACAGTGAAGCTGGAGGACCAACACTAACACTTTTCCACTTATAAAAGTTAACGTTAAGGTTCCTGATAGTTAGAGACAAATGCAATCGCATGGCAGGATGCTGTAAACGGACCAAACTTCAGTCAGGAGAACAACTGAGATAATCCATCCACAGTACGAGGTTAGTCATTAATATACTGCAACAACATGGGAATAGAGCAGCTGCCAGAGAATTCAACATTAATGAATCAATGGTACAGAAGTGGAGGAAGCAAGAAGAATGAGTTTAATAAAGTTTGATTTATCTGACTGCTTTGTTTCGCTTAATGTGCCTTATAATCCCGTGCACCTTATGGTCCGAAAAATGCGTACTGCACACTGCAGTTTAATGTTGCAAAGCACCTCTTTTTAACTTCAGTGGAGATTATACATGGTTATGCTCAGGATATGTCAGCCCATTTCTACTGGAAATGCCTTTTGGTTAAACTTTCAGCAAGGAATTTGCATTTGCACTGTTACATGTTTAAAAAGCTTTAATGTACATAAAAAACAGCTTCTTGTTTAAGTGAAAATAAATGGAAGGTTGTCTTTTTGCGCTAGTAATGTTGTGGAGTTGTATTTTGTCTCGCATCAATTATATCGTCAGTTATATTGTTATCGCAAATGTTCAAATATATATCGTGATCAATATTTTTGGCCATATCGCCCTGCTCTAGTTCTGACCGTGGTTCACTCAGTTCAATTCAGTTTTATGTACTGTATATATCACCAAATCACAACAACAGGTGCTGCGTGGTGCTTTATATTTTAAGGTTAGGACTCTACAATAACACAGAGAAATCATAGAAATCCCTCTGATGCTGAAAAACTAGTTCATGCATTTATTACTTCCAGGCTGGACGACTGTAATTCATTATTATCAGGAAGTCCTAAAAACTCCCTGAAAAGCCTTCAGCTGATCCAAAATGCTGCAGCAAGAGTCCTGACAGGGACTAGAAAGAGAGCAGATTTCTCCTGTTTTGGCTTCCCTTCATTGGCTTCCTGATAAATCCAGAATTCAAAATCCTGCTCCTCACATACAAGGTCTTAAATAATCAGGCCCCATCTTATCTTAATGATCTTATCTTACTTGTTGTTCCTAGAGTATTTAAAAGTAGAATGGGAGGCAGAGCCTTCAGTTTTCAGGCCCCTCTTCTGTGGAACCAGCTTCCAGTTTGGATTCAGGAGACAGACACTATCTCTACTTTCAAGATTAGGCTTCAAACTTTCCTTTTTGCTAAAGCATATAGTTAGGGCTGGACCAGGTGACCCTGAATCCTCCCTTAGTTATGCTGCAATAGATGTAGGCTGCCGGGGATTCCCATGATGCACTGGGTGTTTCTTCTTCACTCACCTTTTTTTTCACTCATTAGGTGTTAATACACACTTCTGCATTCAGTTAATAGTAATTATTAATCTCTGGCTCTCTCCCTTCACACTGACCAGTCGCAGCAGATGGCCCCGCCCCTCCCTTATCCTGGTTGTGCTGGAGGGTTCTTCCTGTTAAAAGGGAGTTTTTCCTTCCCCACTGGCGCTTGCTGTGATTGTTGGGGTTTTCTTTTCTTCTTTGTATTATGGTTGAGTCTTGACCTTACAACACAAAGCACTTTGAGGGAACACTTGTAGTGATTTGGTATTGCATAAATAAAAGGGAATTCAGTTGAACTGAAGATTGAATAATAATGTTCTTGCAGTTTACTAAACAGTTGCATGTAATTGCAGCCAAACATTGATACCAAGTAGAAATGATGCTTTAAAAAGTGAAGTTGCACAGTCAACTCCACACTGCTGCAGTCAGCAGTTATTTCCACATGGTCTCTTCTCGATCATCTTCCACTAATGTCAGCAGGAACAACTCATCAAGACATTTTGTATAAATAAATCACACGAGAACATTTATATGATGTGGGATGCTAACGTAATACTACTGTGGCACTACAAAAATGTGTCATATAATGATCACGTCAGGAATGGTCTTCAAACCATCAGGTAAGAGTCGGCTAACCAACTGTGTCTGAAAATCACAGTTCTTAATGAACTAAACAGCAGCAGCATTAAAGATACAGGGTAAGGCTAGGGCCATGAGTGTGAGACATCGTCTGCTGTGTTTGTCTTATTACAATCAGGTATTTTGTCATTTCAAGCAAAACAAAGCAGATGTTCATAAAGCAACGTCACACACTTACTGCTGATGAGAGCATCGACCACATTACAGTCTAAAGCAGCCGTCCCCACCCCCGGGCTGCGAGAGTTGAGGCTCGGGTGTGAAATGTATGGTTTCCAGGGGGTTTATCGTTAACTCGGTTTCCCTGGGTCTTTCCCCCTGCGTTATGAATAACGTTCTGGTTTTTTTTCTTTGGTGGCAAAGAAAAACTAAATCAAGTCATCGCCCCCAACTATACCCAGGTGTGAGCGCCTCGGTGCAGAGAAACAAGCACAGGGCTCTCATCGATTTAGCATTACGGTGAAGTATATATTTTCATGTACTTTATATTTGTTTTGTAGGTGCGTCTTATCTTGAAAGAAATATGTACCCGTTACCATAGCGACCAGAGAGCATTAAGGGGCAGAGAGGAGGACGTTACCGTCAGTGTTGGCGCGTTTCAGGAGCACGCTGCTAATACACACACAGTGAATTCACGTTTACCGTTATATTTACAAAATACCGCCGCGGTTCTCTCGGTCGTATCGTTTTGTTGTTGCATTTGTCCGCCACACCTTAAAGGCCGCTCCGTGACGGTCTGACGTTAAACCGTCCGTGGAGCACAAGAGGCTGCGCACCGCTGGTTTAAAGAGAGCACATCAGACCATAACTGCTGTGAATGAAGCACATCTTAGTAAATATATTTAAGTACAACCCAACAAACACACACATGCTGGGCGATGACTGATGTGCACACAAGACAACAGTCAATATTTTTCTGATCATCTGTGGCAGACAGACTAGTATATGTGTGTGTGTGTGCGTGTGTGTTGATGCAGGGGATGGACAGTGTGTGGGCGTGGCAGAAAAGCAAACGCACACACACAAACTCGGGCGCACACATAAACACATACAGTACTTCCTTTGTTCGGGAGCATTGTTGAAGAAGAGGTTAATGCACCCAGAGAGCAGAAAGGAGAGAAAGTCTAATGGACAATGACGGGCCTTTCACTGCAAATATTTGGTCTCATGCTAACCACCGCCCATCCCCCCTCGCTCTTTCTCCACCCCCTCCTTTCATGGCCAAAGGGACAAGATCAGAACAAATTGTCACTGTGTGATCAGGACTCCAAAGAACAATGCTCAAAGACGTCACATACAAATCGTGCTCTTAACGGGATGCAGAGGAACGTGTGTCTGCTTTCAGTTTACTACTGTAGGTTCTTGTTGTGTGTACATCACAAGTTACAGGCTTCTCAGGGACCCAGAGGGCCTGTGTGACAAACGAAGCTGCCTTTGACCTCGTCCTGTCACAACAGGTAGCTCCACGTGTTTTCATTTGGCAGATTTTACACCACGTGCTCTGATGCACTCCAAAAGTGGATTTGTATCTCCAGCTGAAACCACTCAATTATGGAGCCACATATTTCCTTGTTACCTAATACAACTACAAAGGAGATTACACAAGCTGTGATTATATACAGAGGGCTGTAGTGTGTCTTTACTAATCGTCACTGACAGTATCAGTCAGAGCTGGAACCATATCACCATGTTCATACTCTCTGGCTGTGCTTCTCCGTGCTGCATCAGTTTAGTCCTGGCATACAGCTAAATCTGCTCGTTACCTGTACAGGTGTGTGTAGACAGTGGGGCTGGATGAGTACTCATCAGCAAAATATGCTTTGAATAAAAAAACCTATATCTGTGTCTTTGTACTGGTGTAGCTGAACGTAATGGTACGAGTCATACACCAGCTTTATGTCTATGAAAAACAACACACGCACAAGGTTTGTCGTTATCAGTAGCATTAGCATTAGCACAGCTAGCTGTTCCTCCACAGTACAGCTGGTATACTCACTCGTTCACTAAAACACTGCGTGCTGTATACTTGCAGTGTATCTGGAAGAGGAGCTGGTGGCTACACACTGCAGCAAGTACTGCACTCATGTTAACACCATGTCAACCCCTCCCTCCAGCTCTAATGGTTCACCCCACTGACAGTGGGTAATCAGGGAATTCCCATCAGGTGAACATCATTAGTCCGTAATCATGTGTGCACTCCATCTGGCCTTCAGGAAGTTGACCTTAAGAAGAGACAGTGGTTAGTGGACTTCAAAATAAAAGCATAACAAAACCAAAACTTCCTATCAGACATTGTGAGTGTGTGCTTCACCTTAGTGAGGAGAAGCTTCACAATGTCCCAGCATTCTGTTAGAGGGTACAGTATATAATGCATTGTATTATATAGTGATCTATGTATTTATCAGATAAAAGATATAAAGTGTTTAGAAATGTGATGAAGTCAGTATCATCCCCCCCTTCATCTATTAGCACTGTAACAACACACAACAACCTGTTTTTGTGGGTCACCTAACAACATGACCACATGAAAGGCACGTCGTGCATCTGCACTCTCCACATCCTGCCCTGCTGTTAGTTAGGACAGGTGATGATGTGCTAGAAAACCTCTTCAGTGAGGGTTTAATGTATGGCCTTATTGTTGTGCCACTATTCTGAGCGCACGTAAAAAATGTTTGAGCGCACGTAAAAACATTTGCAGGTGCAAGTGTTGTATTTTGAGGAGAAATTTATTTTGAGCGAAGAAAAGCTGAATTTGAGTGAACAAAATTAATTCCTGCGTGCAAAAAATGTATTTCAGTGTTTGCTATTACACACACACACACACACACACACACACACACACACACACACACACACACACACACACACTCTCACTCAGTTTTTGCATTTGCGCTCACTCGCAATGTGTCGTGTCGGTCGCGCTCTCAACATTTCTGCCCGTGCGCGCTCAACTCTTTCTCTACACCGTTATATTTGTGCCACAAAACCAGCCAATCACAGACTTGGATGCAAAAATATCTGATTGGCTGGTCTGGTCTCCAATCAGCTCGAAATGACGAAATGCAATATCCCAGAATGCATTTCATCCAAAACTCAAACGAGGCAGTGGCGGAGGAACACAGAGGGGCGGAGTTTGAAATATTATTCTTTCTGGGTCACAAAATAAACTTTTGAGATATTTTCATGTGAGAATGTTTCTGTGTGAACTTCAAATACCTGCTCGATTCATCAGGACATCACATATTTGCAAAGTTGCTCTAACCTTTTCAGAGATGCATGTTACCCACCAGCTGACCGCACAGCTGGACTGGCCATTGGGCATACCGGACATTTGCTCGGTGGGCTGATGGTGATTTTTCATTTTTATGTTTGTGTGTTTTTCTTTGTAACGGTATAAACAATGAAAGGTGGTGGATTAGCCAGTTGGTCATGATCAACTCTGGGCTGGACCAATTACAACACATCTGTATTGAGAGGAAAAGGAACGCGATTCGTCCCGGACTTCAGCTACAATGAAAAAGACACAAAGCTGGAGTTATTCTGTCCTCTCCTGTTGCTACTTCAATCCTGAAACTGATCAATGAGCAGCTGATTGTCTCTCTTGTTTATCGCCCACTTTGAGCCAGAAAGAGGAAACCAGCGGATGTCGCACTAAACAGCAGCACGTTTAAGTTTGATCAGCTGTTGTTAGAATTTATTTTATATTAATTTCTAGTATCAGCTGATGTTTGCTGGAGCCACAGCTGTAAAGCTGCTGGTCATGATATCGGTGTGGAAACATGAAGGTGATACAAATCATACATATATACCAACAACAGTGTACATCACTGTCACCACGGCGTTTGTTTTAGTTCAAAGGCTTTATGGTTTTTCCTGTAACACCTGGTGGTGGTTTTGTCAGTTCAGCCTTTTATATTATGTTTAACCCGAGTGACCCGGTCAGCTGGTGGGTAACATGCATCTCTGAAAAGGTTAGAGCAACTTTGCAAATATGTGATGTCCTGATGAATCGAGCAGGTATTTGAAGTTCACACAGAAACATTCTCACATGAAAATATCTCAAAAGTTTATTTTGTGACCCAGAAAGAATAATATTTCAAACTCCGCCCCTCTGTGTTCCTCCGCCACTGCCTCGTTTGAGTTTTGGATGAAATGCATTCTGGGATATTGCATTTCGTCATTTCGAGCTGATTGGAGACCAGACCAGCCAATCAGATATTTTTGCATCCAAGTCTGTGATTGGCTGGTTTTGTGGCACAAATATAACGGTGTAGAGAAAGAGTTGAGCGTGCATGGGCAGAAATGTTGAGAGCGCGACCAACACATTGCGAGTGAGCGCAAATGCAAAAACTGAGTGAGAGTGTGTGTGTGCGTGTGTATGGATAATAGCAAACACTGAAATACATTTTTTGCACGCAGCAATGAAGTTTGTTCACTCAAATTTAGCTTTTCTTCGCTCAAAATAAATTTCTCCTCAAAATGCAACACTTGCACCTGCAAACTTTTTGTTTACGTGCGCTCAGAATAGTGGCACAAAAATAACGCCATACTAATGCAGAGGTGACCAAGGGGGCCTGGGGCTGCACCAATAGCATTAACTCATTTCTGCTCAGTATTTTCTGTTTCTACATTGCTACTGGTAAGAGTAGATGTCATACTTAGACAATGAAAAGATAAAGGAAGTATAGTAAAATCATTATTTAATCAGCAGAAATCATTCTGAACCAAATCTGCATGTTTTTGCCAAAAACGTAGAACTCCTATGTTGCTCGTAGTTTAATTACGTGCATCTGCATCAGTCTTTGGTTTAGCGTGAGCTGGCATCTATCAGAGCTAGCTAACTGTTCGCTTGCACACAAATCTAACCTTGCAAATAAAAACCAGGAAGCCTAATAAGGGGAGTTTATCAGAGAGTGTTTGGAGGCTGAAATGTGACAAACTGCTTGATATATACTTGCACATATTTGCATATATACTTGAATGCAGAAAACTACTAGAAAACAGGTCAGGCATAGCAAAGGGGTAGGTTGTGATGCAGCAGCTGGGGCAGTGCCCCAGGGCCCAGACGGCACAAGCCCAAACTGACCCTGCCTCCACATTAATCAGCATGCTTACATATTCAGTGCATTAGGTTCAAGTTGCTTACCTTATTCATGCAGTACACATTTTCTTTAACTATTGAGTAAGACAAAGATGTGATGGGTGAGTCATTTGGATTTCTGTAATGAAATATAATTACCACTTATGTGTTGAAAATATGCAGTCCCAGTGTAGTGTGGTTGTGATTTATGTACATAGTTGATGCTGTGTGAGGACCTGTGGCTTCCTCTGTATGTCGCAGGCTTATAGACTTTAGTGAGGCTGACTCAGTGCTGGGCTTGTAGCTTCATAGATGCTTCACAGAACGATGCTATTGGTATTACTGATTACTTTTATATCGTGTTATTTTGAGTGTATGTGTGCTTTGTCTGCAGCTCCAACAGCCCCACAGTATTTTATAATCACATACATACATGTGGGCACATCTTACTAACTCACCATGGTCACCACAGTGCCAGAGGAAGACTGGCTGTTAGAGGCCAGCTCACACACACACATTTAACCCCATTTTGCTGGAGGAAAAAAACACAAATGGAGGGAGGGGGACCTGCGGAAATTAAATTTGGTAATGGTGTAATTATGCCAGACAAATGACAACTGTGTGCATGTCCATGTGTCTGTGTGAGGCTGCAGAGCAGATCAGACGTAGCAGAATGGCTTTATTAGCCACAGTGACCTCAAGGCAGATGGGGCCATGCTGGCAAATTAGGCCTGGTGGACATGTTCACAGAGCAGCACACACACCGCTCTGCTTTTACTCTGACCTTCAAATACTGGCTTTTTTACTGCTTCTCTTTATTTGTTATTGTCTAGTTTTATCTCACTGAATGCTCTAACACATGCAATCACCACACACAGTGTTGGGAAGGTTACTTTTAAAATGTATTCCACTACATGTTTATGTTATGCTAACATAGCTGTGTCGCTAGCGATCACGTAGCACATCATTATATACCAGCTAGCCCAACTTCAGTAACCCTACAAACGTCACTGCTGTTTAGTTTCCTGTCTTCATTTATGTTGGAAGTGATAGCAGAGCTGTACGTTTGAATTTTTTCAGAAATCTCTCAGTCAGAACATGCTATATCATGTTTAGGTAACTAGCGAAACTAGCGAGCTAACTTCCTGCTAACTTCTAACTCCGTTAAATTTAATAAATTCTGTTTTCATGGATGCCTGGATGTTAAACTTAATTGTTACACCTGGTAAAGCAGCAACGCTGATGATTTAATTAAAGATGAAAGAATTTAGACTGTTTTTAACTCTCAGTGTTCGTTTGACTTTGGGACCTGAAGTTGACGGAGTTTAGGACAGTGTTGCCAACTCCTCAGTAAGGAAAATCGCTATTTGCTGTCCTAAAAGTCGCTAGAAGTCGCTAAATGATGTCATCGCCTAATTTGCATAATTGGCCATGCTAATGTAATTGTAACCTACGTTGTTGGAGAGAGAAATAACATCGTGGAAGAGACATAAAGTGAGTAAAAAAACCATCCTAATAACGCCAGAAAGTCACCAGATTTGTCGCTAGTCGCTTTTTAGAAAAAAAGTCGCTAAGAGGGTCTGAAAACTCGCTAAATAGAGCGACAAAGTCGCTAAGTTGGCAACACTGGTTTAGGACCCAGATTACTCCGTGAAGCTCCTCACCACAGCCGCCGTAATGCTCTGACAATCCATCAAGCAGTGCGGCTTACCAAAGTTGTACTAAAACGTTTTTAACAGATTTCTGAAGCCAAAATTGGTTCGAGGTCAGTAAGCACAACCAGAATTCATACATAAGGCACACTCTCGATTTTTGAGAAAATTAAAGTATTTTAAGTCCTTATAGTGTGGAAAATATGTTATACAGAAGAAAAGAATATATTGCGATATATATCGTTACCGCACGTGCTTCAAATTATACCGTGATATGGATTTTAGGCCATATCGCCCAGCCCTACTACAGATTACAGATTACATGCCCCAAATGTATTTTGTAATGTAATGTTACTCAATGACAGTAACGTATTCTGAATACTTTGGATTACTTAATATATTATCATGCTTTTTACAACTACATGAATGCACTATTGCTGTGATTTATTACTATTACTGAAGGTTACTCTCCACACCAACACCAGCTAGATGTTTAAATCTTAATATAATGAGTAACAGTAGGTGGACATTAGGTAAGGCTGCACTTTTTGCAGCGATCTCGTGTAGAAAACTATTCAGCGTGTATATAAAACAGGTCAGCGGCTCCGAGCCGTAGTAAAGGGACCTCTGGCTGATACGTCGGGTTCGTGTCGGGCTCGTAGCTGAAAACTAGCTTTACTTTGTTGTCTGGGTCAACTTTGCTAGCAGAGACAGAGAGAGGCGTTGAAAGACTGCTCCAACAGAACTTATTGTTTCAGAGGAAAACAGGAACACAGTGTACAGTCGAGTCTTAACAGCTTACTTACAGCTGGGCTCGTCAGGCTCTCTGTTTGGCTGCAGTGGTTATTATTATATTTACATGCTTCCAGCTCCCGTTTCTGCTCGGTGACAGCTCCTACTTTTCCTTTCTCTCCCTCCTCACAGACACATCACGGGTACAGCAGTCCATTCTCCCTGCAGCACGGACTACACTGCCCATCAGGCTACATGCTTTAAGGCGATGCCTGTAACACTTCCTGTTGCCTTCATATTAAATCATTTTTTAAATAATAATTATTGAAAATATTTCTTCACGTCATTATGCAGGCCGCAAGTAGAGGTAACATGGGCCGCGAGACTGAGACACAGACATCAGAGCCTCTGAATGCGTGTTTTGTTTGAGTTTCCACCGGCGTGGAAACCAAAAACAGAGAGGGGACAGCCTAACATATGTAACAGGAAAAGACCGCCGTGTAATCCATTTATTTCATCAAAGTAACTGTATTCTGATTACCACCTTTTTAAACGGTAACTGTAACAGAATACAGTTACTCATATTTTATATTTTGAATATGTGACGGTGGTACATGTACTCTGTTACTCCCGAACACTGACCACACATAATGTAAAACATGGACAGTCCAGTGTTGAGATGAACATGCTCATTGGCTGCTGATGTCATACCACAGGTAGTCCTCTAATGCAGGTGAGATTTACAAACCAGGATTTATTCTGTTGTTTTTGATTCAGTTGGACCCAATCGTGGCATCGCCGTCTTATCTTCATGTACTTTGAGACACAAGCATGGAAAGCCGAAGCCACACATGCCCCATGCCCCCACTCTCACACTTTATTCATGCAGTTCTGCCCCCCCCCACACACACACACACACACAAATAACAGCACACACATCTCCAGCTTCACACTCCTGCAGGGGCTGATTTTCCTGTTCAGCTCCTCCTCATCGTCATCCCTTCTTACCCTCATCACCCCACCACTCTCATCCTTTGTTCCTATTCCCTACCTCCTTCATTCCTCTTTCCTCTAGTGGGACTGTTGCTAAGGAGCCCTGGTGACCAGACAGCTTTCTCATTGGACAAAAACAAGAGAGAAAAAAAGGAGGTTCAAAAGGCAGATGAGAGGGGGAAAGGGGGTAGTGTTTTCTTTGTATAGGTGGTGTGTGTGTGTGAGTGCAAAGTGAGATCCAGATGTGGTAATGAGGTGACAAACTGACCTGCTGCAATGCTTCATGGAGACGTGGAGGAAAAGATAGAACACATGGATTAATGGATCGAGGGAACAATGATAGGGAACAATAGGAGAAGGATGGGGATGACTGTAAGAGTCAGAAAGATGCAGAGATCGTCTACAGAACAAGAGTACGACAAAGGAAGATAGAGGTGGAGTTAACTGACAACACGATGGGGATGGTGATTGTTGATGTGGAGTGATATAAGAGTGAGACAGAGAGCACACTTTCATTTCTTCTGGCACAAAGAAACATTATGTCTGGACACACACAGATGTTTCTGTGGCTGCATGTGTGAAGCACTGTCGACGGCTCATTTCCTGTTCTTAAAATAGGACACAAACCTCGTGCTTTAAAGGAGTGCATCTGTGTCCCACAGACACTTGTTCAAAGCGTCTGTGGTATGTAGACCCGTGTGTCAGGCAGGCGCAGCACGAGCCCCATGTTTAAAGCACTAAGCCTGTTTGTCGCTAAGCTGAAAAGACTAGCTGAAGATAATTTCTCACATGTAGATCCTATGAAGAGGTTCTTATGGTCTACATATAATAAATGAAGTACTGTGGAGAACTGGGCATTGCATGGGTGTACTGTAGAACAAAGCACCAGTGAGGAAGTCTCATTCCCATAATAGGAAGCTTTACTGGAACCAGCTACATGTGACTGCTTTGTTGCATGAAGGATTTTATGGTTTCAAATAAAAGTAATCACAAATAAGTTATTGTGTCTGCCCCTTCATGTCTGCAGCGTACAAACACATATCTGAGCAGTGGATGGTCATCAACGGCTGCTGGTTCGTCTGTGGTGTCGTTTAAGGACTTGCTCTCAAACAGCTGTTTTCACCCCCAGGTTTATATTACATATATATGTTATACAAATAATTAAAACCGACCAAAGTGACTTTAGTGTGACGTGGCTGTCAGCTGCAGGGCTGCAGTGTTTCACATGGAGCTGAATGATGAGTAAAGCATTGTAGAAGCATGTTAAACAAAGAAGGTGTCGCTGCAGACGGCTCCAACATTCACACAGAGGTAGACTGGGTTTATCCCAGTCGTCCCATTGATGGCTCGATAGGCTCCAAATGCACAAGGAAACAGTGGATTTGGGCTGCATGCAGTGCCTGATTCACCCTGGGGCACCGTTGGAGGCTTGAGGGTCTGTCCACATGTTAGCGTCCTCAGGCAACACACTGAACCTCAGCCTGCGATGTAGCTTCCTGTTCCACGTCTCAGTTTACTTCAATACAAAGTAATGAAGCCATTTATTATTTATGCAGTCAGAATATTCATCATAACACACACATCAGTGGGCTGGTTCAGCTATCTCACTAATAAAAGGTTAAAGGCTAAACTATAAAAGCAAACCAGCTTCTGCTGATGTGAAATAAAAATCAGCTAAGAGATGACAAGGAGACCAAAGTTCAGGAGCAGAAACTGTTGTTTAAACCTTTGAGAAATGGAGTGAGGTGGTTCTAAAAGCAGAAAAGAAGTGGAAGTGTCCTCTGAGCCTCCTCAGGATGGTCTCGTGTTTTTCAGTCACCTGGCATGTTACAGCATTTCCAGGACACACGTGTTGTTTCTGCATCGCTTCTTTGTTTTCTCACACCACATCTTCTTTGTCTGTTGTTGCTTTTCACGGGTCCCGTCTCTGTCTCTAACACCCCCACCCTCACTGTCTGCCTCCATCATATCTGTGGGTGTGATCGTTGACCGGGCTCCGTCTGCCTCTTTTATTTCCTGGTCTTGCAGTGTACGAGCCAGCTTAGGCTTACAGTTTGGGGAGAGGTTGACACCATGGCTTCTTGCTGGTTGTTCGGCTTATCTCAGTCTTGTGTGTTTTTCTAACACATTGTACTGTTGTTGATAAGGGCAGCCTGTCAGCATCAGGAGAAATCTATACAGGGAGTGCAGAATTATTAGGCAAGTTGTATTTCTGAGGAATAATGTTATTATTGAACAACAACCATGTTCTCAATGAACCCAAAAAACTCATTAATATCAAAGCTGAATGTTTGTGGAAGTAGTTTTTAGTTTGTTTTTAGTTTGAGCTATTTTAGGGGGATATCTGTGTGTGCAGGTGACTATTACTGTGCATAATTATTAGGCAACTTAACAAAAAACAAATATATACCCATTTCAATTATTTATTTTTACCAGTGAAACCAATATAACATCTCCACATTCACAAATATACATTTCTGACATTCAAAAACAAAACAAAAACAAATCAGCGACCAATATAGCCACCTTTCTTTGCAAGGACACTCAAAAGCCTGCCATCCATGGATTCTGTCAGTGTTTTGATCTGTTCACCATCAACATTGCGTGCAGCAGCAACCACAGCCTCCCAGACACTGTTCAGAGAGGTGTACTGTTTTCCCTCCTTGTAAATCTCACATTTGATGATGGACCACAGGTTCTCAATGGGGTTCAGATCAGGTGAACAAGGAGGCCATGTCATTAGTTTTTCTTCTTTTATACCCTTTCTTGCAGCCACGCTGTGGAGTACTTGGACGCGTGTGATGGAGCATTGTCCTGCATGAAAATCATGTTTTTCTTGAAGGATGCAGACTTCTTCCTGTACCACTGCTTGAAGAAGGTGTCTTCCAGAAACTGGCAGTAGGACTGGGAGTTGAGCTTGACTCCATCCTCAACCTGAAAAGGCCCCACAAGCTCATCTTTGATGATACCAGCCCAAACCAGTACTCCACCTCCACCTTGCTGGCGTCTGAGTGGGACTGGAGCTCTCTGCCTTTACCAATCCAGCCACGGGCCCATCCATCTGGCCCATCAAGACTCACTCTCATTTCATCAGTCCATAAAACCATAGAAAAACCAGTCTTGAGATATTTCTTGGCCCAGTCTTGACGTTTCAGCTTGTGTGTCTTGTTCAGTGGTGGTCGTCTTTCAGCCTTTCTTACCTTGGCCATGTCTCTGAGTATTGCACACCTTGTGCTTTTGGGCACTCCAGTGATGTTGCAGCTCTGAAATATGGCCAAACTGGTGGCAAGTGGCATCTTGGCAGCTGCACGCTTGACTTTTCTCAGTTCATGGGCAGTTATTTGGCGCCTTGGTTTTTCCACACGCTTCTTGCGACCCTGTTGACTATTTTGAATGAAACGCTTGATTGTTCGATGATCACGCTTCAGAAGCTTTGCAATTTTGAGACTGCTGCATCCCTCTGCAAGATATCTCACTATTTTTGACTTTTCTGAGCCTGTCAAGTCCTTCTTTTGACCCATTTTGCCAAAGGAAAGGACGTTGCCTAATAATTATGCACACCTGATATAGGGTGTTGATGTCATTAGACCACACCCCTTCTCATTACAGAGATGCACATCACCTAATATGCTTAATTGGTAGTAGGCTTTCGAGCCTATACAGCTTGGAGTAAGACAACATGCATGAAGAGGATGATGTGGACAAAATACTCATTTGCCTAATAATTCTGCACTCCCTGTAGTGCAGGTTTGTTTTACACTGATACAGAGTTCAGACCATGTTCTTATTTCACACTGAACTAAAAGAAGTGCACTTAAGGATGTACCATTAGAGACACAACACTGTGTCACTTCCTTTGCCCATCACTCATTTGTACTAGTGATGCGCGAATCATGAACGAATCGTTCAATACTCGAGAATCACTTTACTGGACTCGTGAATCATGATTCACAAGTCCAACTGACTCATCCCTGTTGCTGTTAGCAAACTAATTCCATTAGTAGAAATATATCTAGCTTATAATTAAAATTGTGTGGAAAAAAACAACAGACAGTTTCTTAACAAAAACATTTCTGCTCTGAACATGAAGAACAAACCCTGAGTAGAAGCTCACATCAAGACAACAGCTCCTCAGTTCACAGTAGCATCGCTCTGCTAACATGCTAGCAGCACATTTAAGTTACTCACCCCCTCCCTCCTGGCTCACAGCTTCTTCTTCTTCTTGGTTGGCAACCAACGTTAAGGTCCATTACCACCCCCTGGCTCACAGCTCAGTGGACATTTAGATGAGAAAATATATATTTGACACATATGAGGAAAATACTAATAAAATAAAAATAAAAATAAATGTTCCCATTAGAAATCCTTTTTTTGCTCTATAAAACTAGTTGTTTTTCTTTTTCAATCACTCATCTTAGCAGTAGGATTTACATGAAAAGAGAAACAAATTAAGTTTGAGTAAAAATGTATATTTTTTGCACTCTCTGGGCAACTGACTCTGTGACTCATATGACTCAAACACGATTCACTTCGGTGAGTGACTCATTCAAACTCGATTCAGTAAAAAGAATCGAATTTACCATCATTAATTTGTCCCCTTGTGACACCTCACACAGGCTGACTGTGAACATTGTTTAGCCCAAAGCTGTCTTTAAAAAAGTGGAAAATCAGTAACAGATAAATGTAAAATCCCATCACAGGGATGTGAGGTGTTTTTAGCTCAGGAGGTACAGCGGGCTATCTGCTAAGGTTGGTGGTTCAACCACTGGCTGCTCTAGATATCCTTGGGCATGACACTAAGCTCTCCAATGCATGAGTGTGTGTGTGCCTAAGAAAGCACTTAAAAAAAGTGCTTGTGTGAAAGATGCAGCTGTGTAAATGCGCTCAGGTCGAGCAGACACGTGCTACAGAAGAACCTGTCCAGTTTCCTTTGAGGGTCCATCTCACACAAAGAGGTGGAGCTAGCTGCTGTGGCGACCCCTTCACAATAAAAATCAAAAATTATTACTCCAACACTTGAGTGGCAGTGGTGCTTGGTCTGAGCACAGAGGACTGACTGCACCTTCAAACCGAGAAAAGGGGGTACACATGTAACCTTTACTTGCCTGGCACATATATGTATCCTAATGCTGGTCGACATGGTTCACATGGTAACTAGACTCTATTTGAATAAAAACTTCCAGTGTCTTTCTGTGCAGCACAATCACAGCCACACTGATTATCATTATTATTTTAATGCTGATGTTCTGATCCCGACTGCCCGCTGGTATGGTGCTGTCATTAAACATAGCACTGCTGCTGGTGTCTCCTTACACCGTTAAAAGGGTCCGTGGCGTGACAGATTACACCCCCTGTGTTAACATGTAGAGATGGACCGATCCGATATTACGTATCGGTATCGGTCCGATACTGACCTAAATTACTGGATCGGATATCGGAGAAAAATAAAAAATGTAATCCGATCCATTAAATATCACGAAAGCACCTCACAAAACTTGCAACACGATGTAACTCACCTCAGAACGTTAGCACGTCGGAGCAGTGGCTGTGGCATGCGGGACCTGTCGTGGTCTGGATAGCATTTGGAGCTTCGCTAGCAACCCGGCATTTCATCTCCGACAAAGTTATCCCCGAGAGAAGTAAAGCAAGTGTGTAAGTCCATCTCTGAATGTTTGTAAAGCATTCCTGCGTTAAGCTTAACAAACGACTGCCTCTCCTGCTGCTACTTCAATCGTGAAACTGATCAGCTGATCGGCTTTTCTGTCGCGAGTCCGTCTCTTGTTTGTTTTTGGTCCACTTTGCACCAGAAAGAGGAAACCAGCGGCTGAACAACAGCAGCACGTTTAAGCTTGATCAGCTGTTGTTAGAATGTATTTAATATTACTTTCTACTCGAGGATCTTTTTCTACGTAGCTGACGCTGGTAACTGTGCAGGGGCGGATCTAGCAAAGTTTAGCCAGGGGGGCCGATAGGGCATGAACAGGGAAAAGGGGGCACAAAGACATACTTTTCTTTCTTATTCTCATTTAAAATGTCTAGCTTTTAATAAATAATTATCTGACACCCAAAGTTTTAATTTGATGTAAAATGAATAGAAGTCAATTACTGTATATAGTGACTATTAAGTCTAATATATATACCCTAGTAAGCTATAGTACTTTTTACTTTGGGAAGGTACCATCTGTGCAGTCTGCAATTTTGTTGAAGAAAGATGTTGAATCTATTTAATATTTCTTGAAAAATAATTGATTTCTGTGCATTTTTTTTTCACACTGCATCAAATTAAGGTTGATTACGTCGATTAAGCATCATGAGGTGGAGCGTGAGGGGTGGTTCCCTATTTTTTATTTATTTATTTTTGTTGTTGCTGGGAGTTGGAACCCTATTAGTTAGGTTGCTTAATATTTACGCTAAGTACTCTTTAAAATACCAGAATAGGGAGGATGGTGTAGGTCTAAGTTTATTAGATTGATCAGTATTGCTGAACTATGAAATATTTTTTTTGTACACAGGTATAACAGAATAGCTTTAGTGTAGTTGTTGTTTTAAACTTGAGTATGAACTTGCAGACTTGCAAAATGCAGCAAGATATTTTAAAAAACAGTTTTGTTGATTAAAAGACACTATATCGGATTCATATCGGTATCGGCAGATATCCAAATTTATGATATCGGTATCGGTATCGGACATAAAAAAGTGGTATCGTGCCATCTCTATTAACATGTTATTGGCTGGGAGTGAGGATGCACTGACCCCATGTGACCTGGCCTATATTCAGTCTAGTTTTATTTACATCACCGATCATGCAGGTGCTTTATAGTCCGAGGTAACACATGAGTGAAAAAGTCAGAGCCAGCATCCGTTTGAGGGGAACGAGACAGAACAAAAGGCCCGTCTCTACATAAACTGGTCTCATCACATAATAATGACATCACAGCAGCAGCACTGCTGTTAAAGACACAGCTGATGCTGGTACAGCTCTCTGCACCTGCCTTATTCATGTGTTTGTGTGCATGTGTGCACACACTACTCAGTCTATCACTGCTGGTCCCTCATACACAGTCTAGCACTCGCAGCACTGCTCTAAAAAGGTGTGTGTTTCTGTTGTGTGTCTGCACATGTTTCCTCCCTCCCCCACCGTGCTGTTTACCCCGTGACCTCTGAACTCTATACCCTCCCCGTCCAGTGATGTCATTATATGACAGTGACTTCATTTCTAATCTACAGCCAGTTGCAGCCTGTAGGCCCTCAGCTGAGAACGGAGACATGCTGGGCTCATGGTTTGTGCAGTAACATGCAGAGTAGCATGAATGAGTTCAGACGATGATTTCAGCTTTCTATTGATTATTCTTCCCTGAGAAGAATTTAACCTCTGCGCTGCGTCACCAGCTTTCCCCGCAGTCTGATGTTTGTGTTGTTTCCTAACTGCTACTGAAAACCAATGAACAGATTTCATAACCTCCCCAAAAAGCATAAATAATAATTGAACCAAGTCCAGAAATGGCACAGCTTTGTCTCCTGGATTATTTTATACTGTCTCACTCTCCCCACACTTCTGCTGAGTAACCCGTCATCTTTGTGTCAGTGTGATGATTTACAAATAGGTCCTGAAGGTGAGTGAGTGTCCATCAGTTCATGCACTGGAGCTGAAGCACATTTGCAGCAGTGCACCAGCAAGTCTACCTCTGAATGGCCAGAGAAACCAACATGGAGGTTTTGGAGTGACCTAGATCTCCTCAGTAGACTGACATGCTTTGGCATGACTTTAAACAGGCTGTTCATGCTTAAACACTCTTCAGTGCGGCCGAATTAAAACAATTCTCTAAAGACGAGCGAGCCAAACCTGCTCATGCGAGAGGCTCATTGCCCGTTAATGGGCAAAATGCTTCATTCAAATTGTTGTGTCAGGACTTCAGCACAGAGCAGAGTGGTGTATTCATCATCTCAGAGCAGACTTTGCTACTCCACCTTTTCTGAAAGGTGAGGTCAGTAAGAGTGGATGTCAGCAGTATGGACGGTGTAAGCATCATTCATCAAACCACTGACCTCCCGATTGGCAGACGCCCTGCCCTACCTCTTGAGCTGCCCTCAGAACTGGAAACAGTCTCGACGGGACTTTTCATATTGTGATAGTCAGTGAAAACATAATTTGTCCTTCCACATTAGACTCAGCTGTGACTCTACATTAACAGATACACAAGAAGGATCATCGCGTTCAAAGGCTGTTTTATTAGAAGCTGGTAAAGAACGTTTCACGTCTTACAGTTTGAAGTGTGCTGAACAAAGCTGTGTCTGCAGAGCCCGCCATGCTCAGTGAACACAACCTGCAGGAAGGTGCAGGAAACGAGGACGCAGTCTGGACGGGGTGTCGAGGGTGAACGTGTGGTTGCCAGGGGATACGTGTGTATCTGGATGTCACGCTCAGTGGGAGCTGTGGGTTGGAAAATGACCTAGTTTTAACCGGAAACACGGAAACAAAGAGGAGTGGGAGAGGGGAGAAGGCAGAGTGGAGCTGCAGCTGGAAGACCAGCAAATTCACTGGTTTGATTTCCGACAAACACAAAAAGCACAACAGCAGCACTGCAGAGGGGCTACAGTCACGACAGCTGTAGCTTTGTGTGTGTGCATGCATACTCCTGTATGTTGAGTTTGTAGCAACAGTGTGTGAAATGCTGAACTGTGAACCCCACGCTGCTTGTTGTTGAGCTGTTGTGTTGCATGAAAACAGATTTAAATGAGAGACAGGAGGGCTGAACACACCCACAGTGTCCACAGTGAACCAGGGACAGCTTCACAGGGAAGCTGGCTGCTGGTGATGGCTGGCTAATCGATCTGATTGGAGTATAAAATGTGATTAAACAGCAAATAGCACTGTTCTCGGTTCTCAGGATGTTTCAAGCTTAATGATGAATTGTCTAATCGTAAGGTGTGCAGAGCATCCATCTCCTCGACTCCACCCAGGACAATAACATGAGGTCTGTTACTCGTTGTAGCAGACTTGGCCTTGCTGCTGGCTAATCTTTAGGTAATGTTGCTGTTGAATAAAAAGATGAGAACGTGTACGTCAGAACTCTGAGACACCAGGCCCTTTGTTCTTAGCTCACGTTCCTCCCCACACATTAAATATGTGGCGTCCTGTAGTTGTGGGGATATGATACACCTGCAGCCTGTGTTGGATCAACTCTTTGCTCACCTGTTGATGTTTCAGTCTGCCCTGCATCATAATGTACAAACCATCCCAGCTCACATGAAGCTAAGAAGCTGATCTTACTATGGGAAATATTGGTGACATATTAAATGGCAATTTTCACTTTATTACAAGCAATCGTAAGTTTGCCCATTCCTCTGCCCCACAGCTCACATATGTACATGCTCAGCTTACAAAGCCTGCTCTGGAGCCTTTGCTGCTTCCATGGAGATCACTGGCCACAAACAGCCACTCTGATCTTAACTGGGACTAAAATGATAAGAAATAAATGTGTGAAATATAGAAAGTTCTGGTAGCTCACTGCCCAGACTCTTCACTTTAGCCTGCTTATGTTTTCTTTCTGTAACTGTAGTCGTAAAAAACTGTGATGTCATTTAACTGTTCATTGTTTAATGACTGTGAGGAGTATGAACGGCCATAATGGAGGTTTTCATCAGTCAAACAGTCCAAAGTTTGAGCTTGTTTGTGGTTCAGAATCATAAACGGCTTCAAGCTCACTCAGACACTGAGCCATGGCTCTGTGCCACATGCACACATGTCTGCATCTCTGCCATTCAGACACACTTTATATGCACTTCATGTGATGTCACTGTCAATACTGAACTGCACATCGAGTCTTTTTAAAGGAGGCAGTTTGTGTTGCTGTGATGGACAAGTTTGAAAGTGTTTGTCCTCCACAGTGGAAAATGACTTTACCCAGCTCCCCGTCTCTCTGTGGACTTGGACCGCTACACTCGCCGTCTCTCTGTGGACTTGGACCGCTACACTCCCCGTCTCTCTCTGTGGACCTGGACCGCTACACTCCCCGTCTCTCTGTGGACCTGGACCACTACACTCGCCGTCTCTCTGTGGACCTGGACCGCTACACTCCCCGTCTCTCTGTGGACCTGGACCGCTACACTCGGCGTCTCTCTCTGTGGACCTGGACCACTACACTCGCCGTCTCTCTCTGTGGACCTGGACCGCTACACTCCCCGTCTCTCTCTGTGGACCTGGACCGCTACACTCCCCGTCTCTCTGTGGACCTGGACCGCTACACTCGCCGTCTCTCTGTGGACTTGGACCGCTACACTCCCCGTCTCTCTCTGTGGACCTGGACCACTACACTCGCCGTCTCTCTCTGTGGACTTGGACCGCTAGACTCGCCGTCTCTCTGTGGACTTGGACCGCTACACTCGCCGTCTCTCTCTGTGGACCTGGACCGCTACACTCGCTGTCTCTCTCTGTGGACTTGGACCGCTACACTCCCCGTCTCTCTCTGTGGACCTGGACCGCTACACTCGCCGTCTCTCTGTGGACTTGGACCGCTACACTCCCCGTCTCTCTGTGGACCTGGACCGCTACACTCCCCGTCTCTCTCTGTGGACCTGGACCGCTACACTCGCCGTCTCTCTCTGTGGACCTGGACCGCTACACTCACCGTCTCTCTCTGTGGACCTGGACCGCTACACTCCCCGTCTCTCTGTGGACCTAGACCGCTACACTCGCCGTCTCTCTCTGTGGACCTGGACCGCTACACTCCCCGTCTCTCTGTGGACCTGGACCGCTACACTCGCCGTCTCTCTCTGTGGACCTGGACCGCTACACTCCCCGTCTCTCTGTGGACCTGGACCGCTACACTCCCCATCTCTCTCTGTGGACCTGGACCACTACACTCCCCGTCTCTCTGTGGACCTAGACCGCTACACTCGCCGTCTCTCTGTGGACCTAGACCGCTACACTCGCCGTCTCTCTCTGTGGACCTGGACCGCTACACTCGCCGTCTCTCTGTGGACCTGGACCGCTACACTCGCCGTCTCTCTCTGTGGACCTGGACCGCTACACTCCCCGTCTCTCTCTGTGGACCTGGACCGCTACACTCCCCGTCTCTCTCTGTGGACCTGGACCACTACACTCCCCGTCTCTCTCTGTGGACCTGGACCGCTACACTCCCCGTCTCTCTCTGTGGACCTGGACCACTACACTCCCCGTCTCTCTGTGGACCTAGACCGCTACACTCGCCGTCTCTCTCTGTGGACCTGGACCGCTACACTCCCCGTCTCTCTCTGTGGACCTGGACCGCTACACTCACCGTCTCTCTCTGTGGACCTGGACCGCTACACTCCCCGTCTCTCTGTGGACCTGGACCGCTACACTCGCCGTCTCTCTCTGTGGACCTGGACCGCTACACTCCCCGTCTCTCTCTGTGGACTTGGACCGCTACACTCACCGTCTCTCTCTGTGGACCTGGACCGCTACACTCCCCGTCTCTCTGTGGACCTGGACCGCTACACTCGCCGTCTCTCTCTGTGGACCTGGACCGCTACACTCCCCGTCTCTCTCTGTGGACTTGGACCGCTACACTCACCGTCTCTCTCTGTGGACCTAGACCGCTACACTCGCCGTCTCTCTCTGTGGACCTGGACCGCTACACTCGCCGTCTCTCTCTGTGGACTTGGACCGCTACACTCCCCGTCTCTCTCTGTGGACCTGGACCGCTACACTCCCCGTCTCTCTGTGGACCTAGACCGCTACACTCGCCGTCTCTCTCTGTGGACCTGGACCGCTACACTCCCCGTCTCTCTGTGGACCTGGACCGCTACACTCGCCGTCTCTCTCTGTGGACCTGGACCGCTACACTCCCCGTCTCTCTGTGGACCTAGACCGCTACACTCGCCGTCTCTCTCTGTGGACCTGGACCGCTACACTCGCCGTCTCTCTGTGGACCTGGACCGCTACACTCCCCGTCTCTCTGTGGACCTAGACCGCTACACTCGCCGTCTCTCTCTGTGGACCTGGACCGCTACACTCGCCGTCTCTCTGTGGACCTGGACCGCTACACTCGCCGTCTCTCTCTGTGGACCTGGACCGCTACACTCCCCGTCTCTCTCTGTGGACCTGGACCACTACACTCCCCGTCTCTCTGTGGACCTGGACCGCTACACTCCCCGTCTCTCTCTGTGGACCTGGACCGCTACACTCACCGTCTCTCTCTGTGGACCTGGACCGCTACACTCCCTGTCTCTCTGTGGACCTAGACCGCTACACTCGCCGTCTCTCTCTGTGGACCTGGACCGCTACACTCCCCGTCTCTCTCTGTGGACTTGGACCGCTACACTCCCCGTCTCTCTGTGGACCTGGACCGCTACACTCGCCGTCTCTCTCTGTGGACCTGGACCGCTACACTCCCCGTCTCTCTCTGTGGACTTGGACCGCTACACTCACCGTCTCTCTCTGTGGACCTGGACCGCTACACTCCCTGTCTCTCTGTGGACCTAGACCGCTACACTCGCCGTCTCTCTCTGTGGACCTGGACCGCTACACTCACCGTCTCTCTGTGGACCTGGACCGCTACACTCGCCGTCTCTCTCTGTGGACTTGGACCGCTACACTCCCCGTCTCTCTCTGTGGACTTGGACCGCTACACTCCCCGTCTCTCTGTGGACCTAGACCGCTACACTCGCCGTCTCTCTCTGTGGACCTGGACCGCTACACTCCCCGTCTCTCTCTGTGGACCTGGACCGCTACACTCCCCGTCTCTCTGTGGACCTGGACCGCTACACTCGCCGTCTCTCTCTGTGGACCTGGACCGCTACACTCCCCGTCTCTCTGTGGACCTAGACCGCTACACTCGCCGTCTCTCTCTGTGGACCTGGACCGCTACACTCGCCGTCTCTCTGTGGACCTGGACCGCTACACTCCCCGTCTCTCTGTGGACCTAGACCGCTACACTCGCCGTCTCTCTCTGTGGACCTGGACCGCTACACTCGCCGTCTCTCTCTGTGGACCTGGACCGCTACACTCGCCGTCTCTCTCTGTGGACTTGGACCGCTACACTCGCCGTCTCTCTCTGTGGACCTGGACCGCTACACTCCCTGTCTCTCTGTGGACCTGGACCGCTACACTCGCCGTCTCTCTCTGTGGACCTGGACCGCTACACTCGCCGTCTCTCTGTGGACCTAGACCGCTACACTCGCCGTCTCTCTCTGTGGACCTGGACCGCTACACTCCCCGTCTCTCTGTGGACCTGGACCGCTACACTCGCCGTCTCTCTCTGTGGACTTGGACCGCTACACTCACCGTCTCTCTCTGTGGACCTGGACCGCTACACTCCCCGTCTCTCTGTGGACCTGGACCGCTACACTCGCCGTCTCTCTCTGTGGACCTGGACCGCTACACTCCCCGTCTCTCTGTGGACCTGGACCGCTACACTCGCCGTCTTCTCTGCAGCTCCAGTGGTCTCCACCCTGCTACCTGCAGCTATTAAGAAAGAAAATGGATTTCCAGTTTCAGTTGTGCAATCACGCCTTCATTTTTTCCACTGTAGTGGAAACAGCTGTGCGTCAACATTAGCAGAATAATGACATATTTTATTTATTTATTTATTTTTTTTATTTAACCTTTATTTAACCAGGAATGTCCCGTTGAGATCAAAAACCTCTATTTCAAGGGAGTCCTGGCCAAGAGGCAGCACATTTCAAAACAAATACATACGAACAAACAAAGTTAAAATTACACAAAACAATTACACATTATTGAGGCAGTCTGTAGGCCTTTGAGTTTAGTTTTAAAAACATTTAAAGACAACAGTTCAGTCAGTTTCCAGTCTTTCTGTAACAGATTCCACAAAAAAGGCGCAGAGTGCACAAAGGCTTTCTTACCCAGCTCTGTGTGGACAAGGGGAACAGACAGCAGCAGCTGATCATTTGAACGTAAGGAGTAAGAACCACTATTTGTCCTTGTGAGCAAAGTACAAATATAAGGAGGCAGCAATCCAAGCATAGCTTTGTAAATAAAAGTGTACCAATGCCCCTGTCTTCTAATGGCCAAAGAAGGCCATTTTACTCTTAAGTACAAATCACAGTGATGGGTCAGGTATTTACAATTGGTAATAAACCTCAAGGAAGCATGATACATCGTGTCCAACATTAGAAGACATGAAGAAGAAGCGTTCATATACAGAATGTCACCATAATCTAACACAGATAAAAAGGTTGCAGTGACAAGACGTTTTTTTACTGCAAAAGAAAAGCACTGCTTATTACGGAAGAAAAAACGAAGTTTAAGTCTCAGTTTCTTTACTAGTCTCTCTATATGTGGTTTAAAGGTGAAGGAGTCATCAATCCAGACACCAAGGTATTTATATTCATGAACCATCTCTATGACATTTCCTTCAAGGGTGGACACCACTGGAATAGGCTCCGGGACCTTCTTTGACTTAGCAAACAACATTAGCTTAGTCTTGTCAGCATTGAGAACTAATTTTAGCTGAATAAGTGAATGCTGGAAAGCAACAAAGGCTTTCTGTAGGGTTTCAATGGCCTGAGCAAGAGATGATCCATAACAGTAAATAACTGTGTCATCAGCATAAGAATGCAAATTTGTGTCTGAGACATTTTGACCCAAGTCATTGATATATAAAAGGAACAGAAGGCGACACAATCACTAATGCATACTGTCACGGCCCGCGAGGGCAGACCGTGTGGAGAGTGTTTGGTGGATCCAGGTGTGGACACAGACGCAGGAGGCAAAACTTGTGCTAAGCTCAAAGCGAGCCTTTAATCAGGGCTGACACAGAAGGCAAAATAACAAACCACAAACTATGGGAAAACTAAAGACCTAAACTGGGAGTAACTAAGGCTATAAACGAAGACCAGGACTGAACTATGACGAAGTACTGCGGACAGACTATGAACACGACATGAGAAACTGTGAACGAGATCTCGGTGCTGGCACATGAAGGTGCAGGCACATGAAGGTGCAGGCACATGAAGGTGCAGGCACATGAAGGTGCAGGCAAACATGACTGGAGAAAGTGACTATGAACATGTCCAATACTGAATCTTGCAGACTAGAATCATGACGTGCAGCTAGAAATAACAGGGTGCATGAACAGACGACGCGACACTGACACGAAGACACACTGGGCTAAAATACACAGAGGAAGTCATCAAGGAATTAGAGACAGAAGGGGACACAGCTAGAAACACTGACATAAGACAGGAACATGAACCTTCAGAGTAAAACAGGAAACAAGACAGCACTAAACAAAGACGCAGACACGACACAGAGACAGAACTAAACCTGCAATAAACATGAGAACACAAAACCTACGAACTAATCCCTGAACAAGAAGAACTGAAACAAAGAGTCATAATCATCAGCATCATAATAAGGAAAGAATCCAAAATGCAAAAACACACCAAAACATAGCGACTCAAAATACTGGGTCAAGCTGAGCCAGAACCGCGGCAGCATAAATAACAATGATTCTTTTCGTAGTGTGGTCGGTGAGTGCATGTGTGAAACACAGAAGTGTAAGCTCAGCTTACCACAGAGTCCACCAGTCAGACCATGTGTAACAGTGTGTGTTGTTGTGTACTGTACATGTTTCATACAAAGAGACAAAGAAAGAAGGAAAAGAACATGCTGGAGTCCCAAAGGCAGCACCTGGTGCACAGATGAGCTCTCCGAAAGCACAAACACACACACAAAGTCCTCAGGCATACAACAGTGTGTGAGTGTGCACACGCTGTTAGGGTAGGTACAATATCTGACCGGCTGAATAAATCCTTTTCCCTCCCCAACAACTGTGTCTCTATTTGGGGAAAATCCACAGAAACATGAGTGGGTTTGTGTACTGGGAGCTTCAACCTGACCCAGTGTGCAGGCTTCTCCATGCTTCTGCATTAGCTGAACAGAAGAGGGAAAGCTGTGTGGAAACTGATAAACTATACAAAGTGCATTAATCTGTGTTCTCTCTGCTTCTCACCAGGCCTGCAAAGTGCTTCTCACACAGTGAGTGGACGAGGAAGCTGTCCACATACGTGAACGTGAGTCACTGATTGTCTCTTTCTTACTGGTACTCACTGGTGGACCACAGGAGTCCCAGTGTGACAGGTTAGTCTTGATGCATGACAGAGGTTACTGTAGCTGCATTCATGTAAAATTCCAAATGTCGCTCTTTGGCGTATAACTTAGAGCTTAGATAACTGAGCGCTGTACACAGCAGAGTGATCTGGGACAGAATGAAGAGCAGCAGTGAAAGGAAGATGACAGGTAGCCGTGTCATGACAGCACGTTACAATGAGCTGCTGGTGGCAGAGCTGAAGATAAACACAAATAAATAAACACAAGTAAACAGAGCATTTAAATACACTTTTACACTACAGTCTCATGTAACAGGCAAAGTTTAGTTACAGGTCTCCAAAAGTTGATTCTGTTCATCTGGACGTAGCGTTTTGTGGGAGAAACGTTTCGTCACTCATCCAGGTGACTTGCTGGTCATGAGAATTTGCATAATTAAGATTAAGGAACTGACCTCCCAGCCCATCGTTCCTTCAGTGGGTTTCAGTCATTATGCAAATGTGCTGTTTATAAGATTGAAACCTGCAGTCAGCTGAGACTGAAGACGTCACCTGATGATGACGAAACGTTTGTGCCACAAAACGCCTCATCCAGATGAACATAATCAGCTTTTGGAGATTTACTTACCTGGATGATTGAAAATGCATCAAGGCGTTTAGTTACAGGTCTTTCAAGAACGTTAGTCTTTGTTTTTAAACGTACAGATCGTACAAGTCCATTTTTGTCACGAATGGTTTCCAGAACTCTCCCAAGTGGCCAGGAACCACGTGGTGCAGAGGAATCCATTATAATGATTATATCTCCAGGTTTTAGACTCTTCTTCTTTTGGTTCCATTTTTGTCTCTCCTGTAACCAAGGCGACTATTCACGTAGCCATCGTTTCCAAAGATCTGAGAAGTACTGAGCCTGTTTCCATCTTCTCTTCAGATACATATCCTGAGGGTCAAATCAGGAGGATGTGATTTGGTGTAAGTGGCTCTGGGGCTTTTGGATCATCAGAAAGCTTTGTGATGGGTCTGTCATTTAAAATTGCTTCAGTTTCACACTGAACTGTATTTAATCCATCGCCGTCCAACTGTTGTTGCTGAAGAACGGATCTCAGAATCTTTCTGACCATACGGATTATCCATTCCCAAATTCCACCATGTTGTGATGCTCCAGGCGGATTAAAACTCCAAACAGCTTCAATTTGGGTATGTTTCAGCGATTTAAGAGCCTCTCTTAACTCTGTCTGCTCCAACAAAATTGGTTCCATTGTCCGATTGGATGCGAGCGACTTGACCTCTCCAACTCACAAAATGGCGCAAAGCATTATGCAGGCATCTGTGCTTGGAGAGCTAGCCACTTCCAAGTGCACCGCTCAGCTGGCTAAACAGGTGAAAATGACTCCATAACGTTTAGCTGTACCTCGTCCTCTTTTCACTTCACCGACGTTGGTGAGTGGTGGGTTATCTGGCAAAATTCTTTCCTTGGGTAAATCTGCCATCTTTTGCTCCAAGGCCTTTCCAGGATATTTTCTGCAAAAATTACATTCTGCGATAACCTTCCTTACAGCCGAGTTGGCCTTTGTGATCCAGTATTTTCTCCTTAGTGTGGATAAGGTGTGGTTACGACCGCTATGACCAAGCTGTTGATGAATGTGCTTTAGGATGAGACTTGCTACATGTTGATCCTTTGCAAGAACAAAGGGATGCTTCATTTCTTCTGGTAAGGAGCCCTTTGTCAGTCGTCCCCCAACTCTTAAGAGGCCTTCATCATCAAGATAAGGGTCTAATCTATAAATTGAGCTGTGCCTGCTCACAGAACCTTTCCCACTTGACAACGTAGCAATCTCCTCTCCAAATCTTTGTTGCTGGCAAAATCTGATAACGGCAAGCGCCGCTTCCAGAAGATCCTTTGAGGATAGACCATACAGTTGCGTTTTCTTTACTTTCTCCTTTGTAGTACCTCTACAAATTAGATTATTTGAGTTAGGTTGCGGTCTTCTTTTCTTATCTCTCATTGAAGGAAGGATTGCCTTCAGTCTAAGGAACCAAGCAACAGCAACCTTGAGCCTTCTCCAGTCTGAGAAGTACACCATCAATTGACATGTAGCATCAAGCAAGTCTTTTACTTGAGTAACATTCACTGTGGCCTCACCTTTGACTTCAGGGTCCTCTGGTTCTAAGGAGCATTCATTAGACTGGTCGGCCAATCACTTTCTGGCTACTGCAGAAAGCTTGGTCCTTCGATCCAGCGGCTGCTATGTGCAATGTTCCCAGCCTTCAGCCCTCTTGTAGCATCATCTGCTGGATTTTCCTTTGAGCTTACATATCCCCATTGTGATCGTTTAGTCGCAATGAATAAGACTGTTTGCCACAAAGGTAAGTAAACGTTTATCCTCATTCATTATGTATTTGAGTACAGATGTACTATCTGTCCAAAATACGGATTGCTTGAGTTTCATTCTCAACTGAGTCCTTAACATGAGATCCACTCGGACGGCAACTACAGCAGCTGTTAGTTCCAGATGTGGAATAGTGACAGGTTTTAGAGGTGTAACCCTTGCCTTGCCCATCAAGAATGCTACATGGATGGATTTCCTACTGTCTTGCATGCGCAGATATCCAGATTCACCGGCATCTGAAAAATGGTGTAGCTGTGCATGTGTGAGAGGTCCGAACTCTCTTGGTTGTATACACCTTTTAACCTTGAAATAAGAAAGCATTTGCAAATCACTGAGCCAACTTTTCCACTTTTGCAACATGTTTTGGGGTATTGGTTCATCCCATCCCAGTTTCCTTTTGCAAAGCTCCTGCTGCATTCTTTTGGCAGGCAGCAGGACTGGTGCAAGAAATCCCAATGGATCGTAAATAGAGCCTGATGTTGACAACATTCCACATCTAATACAAGATTTTTGAGGAACACGGTAAATGGACTGATTCTTATACAGCGCTATTCTCCTCTCGGAGTACTCATAGCGCTCTATACAACATGCCACATTCACCCATTCATACAAGCACTTCTAAACACAAGTGCAAACTAATCTGCATTCACACACATTCATACTCCAATGAACGCATCAGAGGGCAACTTGGGGTTAATATCTTGTCCAAGGATATTTGACATGCAGACTGGGGAAGCCAAGGATTGAACCACCAACCTTCCAATCAGTAGCTGATCTGCTCTACCACCTGAGCCACAGTTATCCCCAAACATCCATTTTATTGTTGAATTTATCAGTTTCCACACACACTGCACGCCCAGAGCTCTTTCTACAGGAAGTTTGTCTCTATCAAGATTTAATTATTTTCTTTGCAACAGCGTGCAATTGTTACTGACCCACTTGGTCAGTGTAAATCCTCCCCTTTGACAAAGTGCTGAAAGATCTTTGACCAAATCAACAGCATCTGAGGTGGAGGCCCCGCTCTTCAAACAGTCGTCCACATAGAAGTTCTCTTTTACTGCTTCACATACCTTGTCTAGGAATTCAGTTTGATTGTCCTCAGCTGTTTTTCTCAAAGCGAAACTGGCACAGCTCGGGGAAGATACTTCACCGAACAGATGAACGCGAAACTCAGTTATGTCCTTTATTGTCTTTATGTCACCCATAAATGCGACTGGATCCTGTCGAAATCTAAGCAAAACCCCATCAATGAGCTTGTGAGAGCTGCTTGTTTAATGATGTCCCACAGTCAAATGCAATTCTTATAGATCCTTCCTGGGACGATGAGAAATGTACCACTTGTTTCCATTTTTGTAAGCCGTTTGCTCTGCATATCCGTTACTTATCATCTCGTCCATGAAGCTTTTATATTATTTATGCAACTGTTCATTGTTGAGAAGTTTTTGTTTTAGACTTTGCAATCTTTGTTTCACTATGAAGAAATTGTTTGGCATCTTTATGTTATCCTTTTTAAAAGGTAACTTCAGTCAGTAGTGTCCATTTTCCATTGTTGCAGATTCTTCCATGATCTTCATGAACTCTCTTGACAAACCCTTTTCCTCTATAACCTTTTCATTAAAATCATATTTTAAAGTGATAAATCGAAAGCTCCTGGTACCAACGGTCTTGCATACAGTGTTTAGTGTGTTAAATGCTAAATGCTGTTTATCACATATAAGACCTGCAAACCACAGTGCTTTAACGATTCCTCTACAATATTAAGACAAGAGGAATAATTCGCCAGTCCAATGATCTTAAATCCAAAACAACCCTTAAAGCACAAAATAAAGTTGGTAATAAGATAATGTTCAGATGATCCTTTTCCTCATTATTATGTCTGAACACTTTTCTAAACTCCTCCACATTCTGTTTTGTGAACCAACACCTGTGATAAGACTGAGCCCAGCGCTCATGCTTGGGTTTGTTTCTGGGCTGCACTCTCTAGGGACGCACACAGGGACTCACACAGGGACTCACACAGGGACTCACACAGGGACGCACACAGGGACGCACACAGGGACGCACACAGGGACTCAGCTGTGAATGTAGGCCAGGCCAACAAACAGCTCTGCATGCCAGAATGGGTCTATGCAGCTACACACTCAGCCCCCACCCCCACACCACACACACACACGCACACAGACACACACACGCACACGCACGCATGCACACACATGCACACAGACACACATGCACACAGACACACACACAGAGACACACACACACACACACGCACACACACACATGCACAGACACACACACGCACACACACACACACACACACACACACACACACACACACACACACACACACACACGTGTCTGTTGTACATACACTGTCAGTCTACTGTCTTCATCTAATGCGTCTCTCTCTGTCTGCCCGCTCGCAGGTTATCGGCTGTCAGGACAGAGTCTGGCCAACTTTGAGGGGCAAACTCAGCCATTTGGAGGGACAGAGATGTTGTGGCAGGACAAGCATGCAGCCCTGACTTTCATGTCATTACTGCTGCTACTGTGGCAGGAAGCAGCACCCATTGAAGTCCCAGAAGACCGTAAGTCACCCAAATGGGTGGAATTAATATAGTACATACTTACACATGCAAGCTATAACAGTGGTTCTCTACTGGCCATGAAAACACATCAGTTCTGCTGGACAGTGGGTTCACATCTCTTGCTGTGACTGGACAAAAGTAAAGCTGCTCCCTTTGTAAAGAGTCACCCTGCAGGTTTGATGTTTTTATGCCAGATGCAACCTGAAAAGCATCTGTGCATCATCTTGGGACTGAACTGGAGGTCTTTGGCCTGTTATGCAAATGTGTAAACCACTACAGGGAATTATTAGGCAAATGAGTATTTTGTCCACATCATCCTCTTCATGCATGTTGTCTTACTCCAAGCTGTATAGGCTCGAAAGCCTACTACCAATTAAGCATATTAGGTGATGTGCATCTCTGTAATGAGAAGGGGTGTGGTCTAATGACATCAACACCCTATATCAGGTGTGCATAATTATTAGGTAACGTCCTTTCCTTTGGCAAAATGGGTCAAAAGAAGGACTTGACAGGCTCAGAAAAGTCAAAAATAGTGAGATATCTTGCAGAGGGATGCAGCAGTCTCAAAATTGCAAAGCTTCTGAAGCGTGATCATCGAACAATCAAGCGTTTCATTCAAAATAGTCAACAGGGTCGCAAGAAGCGTGTGGAAAAACCAAGGTGCAAAATAACTGCCCGTGAACTGAGAAAAGTCAAGCGTGCAGCTGCCAAGATGCCACTTGCCACCAGTTTGGCCATATTTCAGAGCTGCAACATCACTGGAGTGCCCAAAAGCACAAGGTGTGCAATACTCAGAGACATGGCCAAGGTAAGAAAGGCTGAAAGACGACCACCACTGAACAAGACACACAAGCTGAAACGTCAAGACTGGGCCAAGAAATATCTCAAGACTGGTTTTTCTAAGGTTTTATGGACTGATGAAATGAGAGTGAGTCTTGATGGGCCAGATGGATGGGCCCGTGGCTGGATTGGTAAAGGGCAGAGAGCTCCAGTCCCACTCAGACGCCAGCAAGGTGGAGGTGGAGTACTGGTTTGGGCTGGTATCATCAAAGATGAGCTTGTGGGGCCTTTTCGGGTTGAGGATGGAGTCAAGCTCAACTCCCAGTCCTACTGCCAGTTTCTGGAAGACACCTTCTTCAAGCAGTGGTACAGGAAGAAGTCTGCATCCTTCAAGAAAAACATGATTTTCATGCAGGACAATGCTCCATCACACGCGTCCAAGTACTCCACAGCGTGGCTGCAAGAAAGGGTATAAAAGAAGAAAAACTAATGACATGGCCTCCTTGTTCACCTGATCTGAACCCCATTGAGAACCTGTGGTCCATCATCAAATGTGAGATTTACAAGGAGGGGAAACAGTACACCTCTCTGAACAGTGTCTGGGAGGCTGTGGTTGCTGCTGCACGCAATGTTGATGGTGAACAGATCAAAACACTGACAGAATCCATGGATGGCAGGCTTTTGAGTGTCCTTGCAAAGAAAGGTGGCTATATTGGTCGCTGATTTGTTTTTGTTTTGTTTTTGAATGTCAGAAATGTATATTTGTGAATGTGGAGATGTTATATTGGTTTCACTGGTAAAAATAAATAATTGAAATGGGTATATATTTGTTTTTTGTTAAGTTGCCTAATAATTATGCACAGTAATAGTCACCTGCACACACAGATATCCCCCTAAAATAGCTCAAACTAAAAACAAACTAAAAACTACTTCCACAAACATTCAGCTTTGATATTAATGAGTTTTTTGGGTTCATTGAGAACATGGTTGTTGTTCAATAATAACATTATTCCTCAAAAATACAACTTGCCTAATAATTCTGCACTCCCTGTATATCCAGTAATGCACTTGTGAGATCTAAAAAGAGAAAAAAGTACTTTCAAGATAAAAATAGGGTCTGTGAAGATATGTATAGATCTGATCTATAAGTCTTGAAATGTGTATATAAAAAAAGAAATCAGCAACTTCAAATGGAGCCTCCTATTAACACTTCCTCGAGCTTCCACCTTTTGGTGAAAGTAGATGATTTTTGGTGCAATTTTGGTGCACTTATTTGATAACGTTGTACTTGGCATGTGGACCTGACTCCAAAGCTTTATATGGAGACGGCTTGTCTGCAGGAAACCAAAGCAGTCCTTTCTCAACATGATCTAACCCTGTCTGCTACCTGAGGGCCCTTTACTGAGAACACCTGCTTCCATGCTACAGATGAATGTACCCACATGATCGTTCCTTGAAATGATTGGCTCTGCTCGTGCTTGCTGGGTTAGCTCAACATAGCAAAGCTACAGTGACACTTGGCAGAGCTGGTTGTAGACAGTCACACCTACATGGAGTACTTCATGAATTTTTACCACTGTTAAATATTGTTGTTGACCCACTTAAAATGAGCTTAGTGGGCCAGTTGGGAACCACTGAGCTGTGTATGATAACAGCTGTAACATAGTACAATATTAATGTGTATTTGTCTCTAATATGATTAACAATCACAACTTGTGCATCTTATTCTGTTTCTCCTTGGCGTTACTTTGGACTAACAGCAAAGATCCAGCAAGACTGTAAGTGTTCTAACATGTTTTTGTCCCCACGTTCAGTACAGAGTGTTGTCCTTCACTCAGAGGGTCATATATGGTTGTTTTAACAAAGCCAGTGGCATTCTTTAAAAAAGGTCCAAACTGTAATAATAAAGCAGCGCTGTGACTCCATCAACACCGTCATGAATCCTCACTTAAGACCAGATTTGAATGCACTGGGGGATCATCATCATTGTCAAGTGCAAAGTTTAAAGTCAAGAGTACAATAAACATATTTTAACCTCATACACAGTCTAAACCTGACCAAGCAGTCGCAAGTGAAAGCAAAAGTATGCACTTAGTAAGCCAAAGTGAGCACGTGCAGTAAAAACATAAGAGCCTTCAATGTCACTCCTGCAACATCCTCTGAATAGAGGCCATATTAGGAGGCTGCACTGTTTGCATGTGCTTCTATATGACAGTCTGGGTCTTTCTGACGTGTCATTGACTTCGTTAAAAGTAAAATTGGGAAACATTCTGCTGATGACCTGACTTTGTAGGGCATGCACATTTGTGATGCAGCATGTGAAAAAGTGAGCCAAGCACAAATCAATCAAGGACATCTCAACTTTCTTTTATTTCCATCTCAGCAAATATCTCTCAAACTTAGAAAAATGGAATTTATTGAACAGTTTCTGATAAACAATGCTCTATCTAGTCCCAGGTCGTCCTTGTGGAGCCCCCCCTCACATAACATTCCCATACTAAACTCAACAGTCTAGTGTAAATGTACTAGAGTTTTCATCAGACGCTGATTTATGGGCCTGCTACAAGTGACTGTTTGTCTGTTTGCATTATTACTAAAGCACAGTAATAATAGAAAGTGTTCAACATCTTAAACATTCATAGAAAGCATCAAATGCCATACCATGATGGCTCTTTACAAATATAATGCTGTGTTTTCTTCCAGTGGATGTGATTAGGTGGTGAACCTCTACTAAAGCTACTGTCTTGTTTCTCTCTCCCAGTGAAGCAGCCCCCAACTATCATGAAACAGTCAGTAAAGAACTACATTGTGGACCCCAGAGATAACATCATCATTGAGTGTGAGGCCAAGGGCAACCCAGTGCCAACGTAAGCTCACACACACTCCCAACATGAGTCATGGTAAAAACAAAGCATCCATAAAGAACAACGAATGACACAGTGGAGTTACTTGTTTGTACACATTAAGCCAAAATGCAGATGTACTGTGTGAAAAACATTGAGGTTTTGTATATAACTTCCATGTAATCAGTTTCTCACACCATTATGGAAGGATTTTGGCACATCTTCCTGTTGCTGTGGTGCAACATTGTTGAGTGTCGCCACAGCTTTGTAGGCATTCACCTCCCGGCCGTGTCGACGTCCAGCCACGCTGTTCCACTTTGCTTGATGGATCTTGACTGGGCCGTAGACTTTCTATAGCTTTGAGCTCTGGAGACTGGCTAGGCCGCCATTTACCATGAATTATACAATATTGTCACGGCTGGGGGCAGTCGTGTGGTGTATTGAAAAAAGGATCCAAAATGCAGGCACTGGCTGGGGTGCGAGTGAGTGTTTATTTACAGCGGTGAGAAGGTGACAAAACAGGAAGAGCAGAGCGGGGAGTAAACAAACCTAAACTGGGAAAACTAAAGAACAAAACTTAAACCAGACACTCACGGGAGGAGGAGCAAAATGCACGCAGAGAGACGCAGAATGAATACCAGGTAACAGAATAATGCAGCCGGACATGGACCTAAACAGACGACGCGACAGAGAGCACATGAAAACACAGGGCTTAAATACACGGGGAGTAATCAGGGAATGGGCCACAGGAGGGAGACACAGCTGGGAGCAATTAGGCTAACGAGACAGGGGAGAGGTAAAACTGAACACACTGACATGAGACATGAACTTTCAGAATAAAACAGGAAACTAACAGACACAGTGAACCAGACAGGACACTGAACTTGACAGGCAGACTCATGAGCAGACACAATAACACCATGGACAGACAGAGGGAACACAGAAGTGGGAGCAGGCAGGCAAAGAACAGAAACCTAACAAATGGCAAAATCACAACAGAATACACACTCGGAATGAACAAAAGCATAAAGAAACACAAAACACTGAGTCCTCAGACTCAGGACCATGACAAATAAATTCCATTTGTGAATCATTGCACCAAAAGCTGCCACCATGTCACCGAGCTTCTTGCTGATGGTCTTGTCCATTCCAGTCTTATGTGGGTCTACAGTCTTGTGACATGCTTTGACAGCTCTTCGTCCTTGCCCATGGTGATGGAGAGGTTGGAATGGAAGAAAATGCTCCTGTGGACAGGTGTGCTTTATACATACACTGAACAAAAATATAAACGCAACACTTTTGTTTTTGCTCCCATTCCCCATGGGATGGACGTAGAGACCTAAAATTCATTCCAGATACACAATATAACCATCCCTCCCAAACAGTGGTCACAAATCAGTCCAAATGTGTGGTAGTGGGCACATCTGCTATATTGAGATAACCCATCCCACCTCACAGGTGTGCCACATCAGGATGCTGATCTGACATCATGAGTAGTGCACAGGTGTACCTCAGACTGCCCACAACAAAAGGCCACCCTGGAATGTGCAGTTTTGTCTCACAGCAAAATGCCACAGATGCCACAAGCAATGAGGGAGCGTGCAATTGGCATGCTGACAGCAGGAATGTCAACCAGATCTGTCGCCCGTGCATTGAATGTTCATTTCTCAACCATGAGCCGTCTCCACAGGCGTTTCAGAGAATATGGCAGCACATCCAACCGGCCTCACAACCGCAGACCTCGTGTAACCACACCAGCCCAGGACCTCCACATCCAGCAGGTTCACCTCCAAGATCGTCTGAGACCAGCCACCCAGACAGCTGCTGGAACAATTGGTTTGCACAACCAAACAATTTCTGCACAAACTGTCAGAAACCGTCTCAGGGACGCTCAACTGCATGCCCGTCGTCCTCATCGGGGTCTTGACCTGACTCCAGCTCGTCGCCGTAACAGACTTGTGTGGGCAAATGCTCACATTCGATGGCGTCTGGCACGTTGGAGAGGTGTGCGCTTCACGGATGAATCATGGTTCACATTGTTCAGGGCAGATGGCAGCTGAGAATGTCCCAGTTCTTGCATGGCCAGCATACTCACCGGACATGTCACCCATTGAGCATGTTCGGGATGTGCTTGACCGGCGTATACGACAGCGTGTACCAGTTCCCACGAATATCCAACAACCTCGCACAGCCATTGAAGTGGAGTGGACCAACATTCCACAGGCCACAATTGACAATCTGATAGACTCCATGCGACGATGTGTTGCACTGCATGAGGCAAATGGTGGTCACACCAGATACTGACCGGTTCTGGGTCCCCAGACCCCCAATAGCGCAAAAAACTGCACATTCCAGGGTGGCCTTTTGTTGTGGGCAGTCTGAGGTACACCTGTGCACTACTCATGATGTCAGATCAGCATCCTGATGTGGCACACCTGTGAGGTGGGATGGATTATCTCAATATAGCAGATGTGCCCACTACCACACATTTGGACTGATTTGTGACCACTGTTTGGGAGGGATGGTTATATTGTGTATCTGGAATGAATTTTAGGTCTCTACGTCCATCCCATGGGGAATGGGAGCAGTAACAAAGGTGTTGCGTTTATATTTTTGTTCAGTGTATAATGAGATTGGACGAGGAGTTTTTGTAATGGATTGACTGATTACAGTCTCTGTGCCACTGAGCCAGTCTGTGGGAACCAGAATTCTGGCTGGTTTGTAGGGGATCAATACTTGTTTCACTCAGTGACATCCACTTCAATATATAACCTTTATGTAATGTGCTTTTTCTGGATTTTTGGTTGATATTCTGTCTCTCTCCATTAAAATTGCACTACCATAAAAATTAGAGCTTGTTCATTTCTGTATCAGTGAGCAAACTTACAAATTACCGTCTTTACTGTCATAGAACAAGAACAATATTCTATGTAAGCATTCTACTTTTTTACTCCTGCTACTTTAATACTGTTTATTCTCTGGTCCAGCTGATGGTGGCCAGCTGAAGCAGTGACTCAGGAGCAACATCAAAGGCCCACAGGGAATAGTTATGGACAAAAGGCTTTTATATGGACACATGTGCACTTTGTATGTTGCAACAGGGAGGAAACGGAAGTCTGGGAACTGCACAGGTCTAGAGAAGCAGGGTCAAGGGGACAGACATAAGTTAGTCCAGGTGATTTTTTGCAGAGGATTTCAAAACGGATTTCCCCACGAGGGAAGACGCTGTTGAAGGGTAAGCAGGCAGGTTGTAGAGGTGAGTATAATAATCTAGCAGAGACTGGGCTGCAGAGCTGGTTTATTTATACTGCAGCTGATGAGGCTGACAAGGGAGTGGAGAGGCTCCAAGCACCACCCAAAGGCTTGTACAAGACCTCAACCTTTCCTAGGCTCAGAGAGTTAAAAACATACACAGTCCATTGGCAGACTATGGCAATCCTCCCTACTCAAAGGCCATCTACAGGCCGAGTACCGGACTGCACCACCTGAGACCTAGTGAAGTCTGTGATGAGGGAACCACAGATGAGGAACCTTCTCAGGTTCCTACCCTTCCAGGTGACGAGGTCGGTCAGAGGAGACATCAAGGGCTTATAGTCTCAGCCGGCATACAACACAGTAATGGCATGTGTAGAACAACTGTAGAACGGTAAAAGTTCACCAGCACCGACTGATTCCTCCTTAAACCCTTGAAAAAGTGCAGCTGCTGCTGGGCCGTCTCCACAACAGGGGTTGAAAGAGCCTCAGAGATGTGAGATCTTAAAAGGTTTGGGTCAAGGAAAAGCCAGAAGAGAGCATTGGAGTAAATTATGGGAACCACAAGATACAGACGTTTGGATCAATAAAGCCATCCATGGTTTTAGATTAATCTGTTTACAATTCAGCTCTGCTCAGCACCGAGGCTCATACACAAATGAGCTGTCACATTGGTTTACAGTGTTTGTACCTTTCTCTGTCCCGCTGTTGCTCTGGAGCATTTGATGCCTCACACACGGGGATGAGGCTTAAAGGAATAGCTAACACCAAGTCACACCTCTGTAAGTCAAACTCAGACCAGGCCTAAACACAAACACAGACACCACTGCTTACATCACTGGGTGTATGGGCAGCTCAGAGCAGTGGTTCATTGTTTCACTGGAGACAGGAAGATTTTTGTGTTCACACAGATAAGTACACAACCTCACAAACAGCCACTCAGAGCCACTACGCCATGTGCACATGCTGTGTCTCCTCTGCTTCAGTAATGCACATGGTGGACATGGATCATTCACCAAAAAGGATTGTTCACTTACTTGCAATCAGTCTCTAACTACATAACACACACACACTCTCTCCTGGTTCGGTGCTCTGTGTTGCACCACAAACAGGCCGAGCACAGCTGTTACTTGCTGAAAAACAACAGGAAGCTTTACTTGTAAATCCCCACGCCTCACTAAAACTGGAGCTGACTTCCTCACTAACCAACCACACGGATTAAAGTATTACTAAACGCACGTGCAGACTGTGTGGTGGATATTTGTACTGCCATCATATAACAGTTGAGTAATATACAGTCATGTGAAAAATACATCTTCTTTTAATTGTAGGGTTTTGTTTATTAGGACTGAATCAGGTCCTTAGACGATACTAAAACAGAATGAAATAGAACCACATGTTCCAATGGATAAAGATGCTTTCTCCTGGTAGATTTTCCAAAGAAGCCATGCTTGGTTAGTCTTTATCAAACTGTACTGTACCTTTGAACGTACTAAGATGTAGCCTCTGGAGTTCTTGCAGTTTCTCTGAGCGTTGTGTGACCTCAGGGTGACCTTGGTTGGTATGTATATCCTGGGAGGCTTGATTTCCATTTGTGCACGATCACTCTCACTGTTGAATGAGGGACTTTTATTTGTTCTGGAAATCGTGTTGTGTCCATGTTGGGCAGCACCAGTTGCATCACTAAGATTATTTCTGTGGTCTTTCCTTTTTAGCATACCAGAAAACTGCCAAACGTCGGCTTTTATACAGGTGGTCCCAGTGTACATGTCACGTATTGGTTTCTTCTGAACAGTTAGTCGAGTGCATTGATCAGCAGTACCTTATGTCACCTGGTAACAAGCAGAGAACTTTGGCATTTCTGCTTGTTAAACAATGAAAAGATCATTATCACAGTGTTAGTGTGTCCTTGGTGTCTGATGTGTTTAATATAAACAGCCTTAGCTTGCAATGGTGTGGTGAAATTGTGCTTTTTTACAAACACACTACAAAATAGACTAGACAGAGGTAGTTAAAAACAAACAAAATGTATACACACACAAGCTGTTATACGACAACATTGGGTAAAGAAATTGTACAGTGCAGTCCTGAGTGGACAAAAAGGAGAAAATACTGAGTAAAAGTCAAAATGTGGACGTTCTAAGCAACGTGAAGCAAAGTGCAACATTTAGCATCGACATGAAGCATGTGAACATGTGCGTGTGACAAATACAGGCTCATCATCATCATCATCATCATGTCGTCTCCACTGAAGTTTCAGCTCAAATGAAAAAGCAAAACATACGTCTAAACAATCAGACACTTTCAGAGAAAAACGTATAAATAATGTAAAACAAACAAAAAATCTAATTTGAGTTAGATTTTTTTCCTTTTATTATTTGGAGAGCTGCCAAGGCTGGACTGGGACAAAAAATCGGCCCGGGCATTTTGACTAGAGACCGGCCCACCAGGATAAAGATTGAAAACGTGACGTCATTCAGGGGTAAAACCACAAAGGATTCTGGGAACTCGTGGCAAGAGGTACTAGCTCACGCAGGCTTTCAATTGAAATCAGTTACACAGCGATAAAAAGAAACACAAAAATGGCAAGAAGCTGTTGTATTATTAACTTCAATAGCCGGTCGCATGACAGCCACGGGAAGCCGACGGGTAAAGAGATCGTTTTTTTTTTATCGGATTACGTCGTTGAAGAGAAATTTTTTAAGCCATGTTTCCGAAGTAACAAAGAGCCAACAGATGGTCTGGATATACCAAATATAACGTCCCAGAACACTCCAGCTCACAGGTTAGTCTGCTCCAAGCATTTCCACAAAGGTCAGTCTGCTGTTGTAGTTAATACGTCATTTTTCTTAACATAATTAGTGATATAGGTTACAAGCAAGTCTGGTGCTGAACAGAAATTGTCGCGCTATGCTCCTTTATTTATTGTGCATAAATAGTAAATTGTCCTGACACAATATTGCGTTTCGCTTCTGTTATTATGGTACATTGACAAAAACATATACTTTTATTCACAGGATAAAACAGGTTTTTTGTATCACTAATTGTCCAGTACGATTACAGCATACAATATTATTGTCACTGCTACATTTCTGTTATGCTACCAGAGATTATTTCCACTACTAATTAATTACCGTTGAGCTCAAAGGTCCTATTAATAAACGGTTAACGAATGTGTATTTATGAAGACGATTTGTGAGACTGGTAAACTTATGATACGTACGATGGTCTTTACTTTCTACACGGTGCATTTCAAGGTCCTGCACCCATCCGTCGGTAAACTGTACCTGGGCTTGTTGCAGTGACCTGAAGTTACTAAACTTCATGAGTGTATGCACTCACTCCAAGAAGCGTATGATTATAAATATGAGCGTGGTGAAAGTTGGGCAGCACGCTGACGTCTTTTGTCCACTCTGTGTGCTCATAAGGGTCTGACCCTTTCACTCCTTTGATTTTTTCCTCGTATCTTTTCTTTGTCTTTTCGTGGAGTCTGTCTTTGTATGGACCGGCATTGTTCTCCTTTTGTTTTGTACATTCCTTTTTTGTGCGGCAAAGAAAAAACAAGAAGGTATTGGAACCGGAGAATGAACGTTTTGCGGTGCTGCAAATGCTTGCATTTGATGCGGTACTTGGATTGTTTTGCCACGAGTTCCCGGCATGCAATGCGCGAAAATCACATGATTGCTAAACAAGGGGGAGGGTGCATCCGGCCTCCTCGGCTGTAATTGGTCCAGCCCAGAGTCGATCATGACCAATTGGCCAATCCAACACCTTTCATTATATATACCCTTACTCCTGAGGATGTTTTACCAGTCGGTGGTTGCTGGAGTACTTTTCTATGCTGTGGTGTGCTGGGGGAGCAGCACAGCAAAGAAGGACTCATCCAGGCTGGAGAAACTGATCAGGAGGGCTAGCTCTGTGGTCGGCATGAAGCTGGACACTCTGGTGACAGTGGCAGAGAAAAGGACATTAAAGAAACTGATGGACATTATGGACAATGCCAGGCATCCTCTGCACACGGCCATAAACAATCAGAAGAGTCTGTTCAGTGACAGGTTGCTTCTCCCAAAGACAAGAACTAACAGACTTAAAAACTCCTTTGTCCCACACGCCATCAGACTGTTTAACTCCTCTCTGGAGGGGAGAGGGAGGGGAGACAGGAGGACAAAGGAGGGGGGAACAACTAAGCTGTAGTGCCTCTTCACCTCACTGTGCAATACCTTTTGTGCAATACTTTTGTAAATAGTCAACAGTGCAATAGACTCAATACTTGAAATGTGCAATTCACTTGTATTTTTATTTTTATTCCTATTTATTATATTTATCCCCTTCGTATATTTTATTTATATTGTCTCTGTATTTATATATATGTGTGTGTGTATAACTCTGTAACTTCTGTCGGTGCTGTGCTTTTTTGGAAATCGAATTTCCCAGAGGAACCCACCCGAGGGATTAATAAAGTTCTATCTTATCATATCCTAAAAAAAAAAAAAAAAATCCATCGGCCCATAAAAACAAAAAATCTCCAGCGGCCCACCGGGCAAATGCCCGGTATGCCCGATGGCCAGTCCAGCTATGAGAGCTGCTGTTTATTTGTGGTTATATTTTGCCCGGTGTTTCCTGCCTCAGTGTGGTTACACATAGATAATGTCTGCTCTTGGAAAACAAGGTTATAAGAGATATAATTCTTTGATTTCTTCAACTAAATCTTAGGTTTTCATGGCGAAGAAATGGGAAGTTTTTCAATATTGGGAAAGATCCCAGGGTGACGATGCGAAAACGCTCGGGAACCCTGGAGATTGGCTTCCGCAGCGGAGGTCGGCCAGAGGACTACGAGGGAGAATACCAGTGTTTTGCCACCAATGACTTTGGAGTGTCTCTGTCCAACAAAATCCTGCTCCGGGTCTCCAGTAAGATCACAGAACACACTAATTGCTGTTTACATGTCATTCATTCATTTGTGATATGCAGAACACACCCCTTGAAACTTTGGAGTAATAAGTGGATTCATGGATGGTGACAGATATCTATCTGCACCAACAGCTCAGTGCTAATTGTATTTCTTATATTTTCAACTAGTAGCTGAATCCTGTTGTTCATATTTCCCCCAATCCTCCAGAGGCTCCTCTGTGGCCTAAGGAGGTGCTGGAGCCAGTATCTGTGACTGAAGGCTCCGCACTGGTTCTACCTTGCAACCCCCCACCAGGTCTGCCTCCTCCGTTCACCTTCTGGATGGACAGCAGTGAGTTTCAAACTCCCCCAATCACTAAACCCTCTTCTTTTTTGTAGCATGTGGTATCTGTTTCCTCGCTGTTAGAGAGACACTTGTAGGAATCTGAACCCAGACTGGCTTCACCTATCAGTCATTCATTCTTAGGGATAACCTGATTGCTTTGTTAAAGTTCTTCAGCACAGCTAGCTTGATGTATGAGGTGCATTTTATTTAGGACTCCTGTGTTTTTTCTGATTCCCGGCGCCTCGTGCTGCTCTGGTCCTTAGGCTTAGGCTTCTCTGCACAAGTTCATGCCACTGTTAGCTGACAGAGCAGGCCTCATGTTCAGCCATTAGCTGTTTTACAGCCAGAGGCAAGAAGCTATTTAGTTGAACAATACCAATTTTTATTCAGTCCAGTCTATAATTCTCTATGTAAAACTGAAACTGAAATATAGACTGGACATTTGTCCTGCTTGGAAACTGACATTGCTGTAAATGGCTGTTAACCTGAACTGACCTGTTCACCATAAAGCTTGTGACACAAACACAGTCATAAACAAACAACAGGAAGCCAGAGCAGACACACCGATGCATCATTAGGATTGCTGGCCCAGCTGCTGATTGGTCCTGGGGCTCTGTGTTAACAGTCAGATGGGTTATGTCACCCATCGCACACTTACAATGGGGGATGCTTCGCCTTGACATCTGTGTGGGTGTACTGGAGGATTGTCTGTAGTGACTGTAGAATAACACATCAGCATCCCACATAGCAGGCAGGTCTGGCCCAATTGTGGTTTGGTGTATGTGGCCCAGGCTCACAGAAAACAGCTCTGGCCTGGATCCAGCATCAAGCTGGCACTTCTGACTGTTTGTGAGTGTACACTTTATCCAAAACCTAGTGAGGGTTTACTCATGTTTACCACCGGGTGGCTGTAGCTCAGGCGGTAGAGCAGGTCATCTAGTGATCGAAAGGTTAGTGGTTTGATCCCTGGTTCCTCCAGTTTGCATAAAAGTGTATAAATGTAGTTAGGAAGCACTCAGTTTATGGAAAGGGTGTGAATGTGGTATGTTGTATAGAGTGCTTTGAGTAATCCAGGAGAGTAGAAAAGTGCTATGTAACAATCAGTCTGAACAGAGTTTCGTCATGTTACTTTTGCACTATTATGTTCTGGCACATGTTGTTATTACACGGCTTGATTAAGGTACACATTAGGCTGACATCTGGGCCCAGAGTTGAAACTGTTCTGGGCCAGCACAGGACCAGCAGTGTGTCTGCAACACGAGCCATGTGCTGGCTCGTGTGTGGGCCACCTCTGGCAAACCAGATCTGGGCCACCAAAGGGCCGTCATTGTTTGCACTATGTGGGCCATGTGTAAGCACATTGTGTGGGGCAGATCTGGGCCATACCAGTTTTGCTTGAGCTGATGTTGATTTGAGTTATATGTGAAAATAGAAGCAGCAAACTGTCTCCAGTAGCCCTGAAGAGATTGTTACTTCTGTGTTTGTAGGTTGACATTTTGGCTTTTCCAGAGATCACTTATGTGTCATGGTAATACTTCAAGCAGCTATATATGAATGACACAACAAAGCATATAATACCAAGCAGAGTCCATGCAACAACGAAAATATTGGGTGCAAATATTGGACCTAACAAAAAATTGTTGGAAAGATAACTTTGTCACACGTCAGGACGCTTTTAAGGAGTGACATCATTGTGTTTTAACTGAATTGGAAGTTTAAACGACATCAAAACGTTGGATAACCATCTGTTGCACTCAGTCTAGTTGAGAAATGTCGTCAAACTCTAGATCAAACATAGACATACTTGTGGCAAATATAGAAGTGGTCTGTATTTTAGTCCCAGCTGCTCAGATGACATGGCCCCTTTTTGCATTCTTTCACTGCAAGAGGAAATCTTGCATAGGTATTAAAAAATGGAAGGAAGGCACTTTGACTCAACCAGATTTAAAAATAAAGACATGTCTGTTTAATGACCTGGAAGGACCACTTTAGAGCCAAAAACCTGTTTTACATCTTTTCAGGTACACGCTGAGCTGCCCAGATCCAATCTAGCATTGAACATTATTGAACTTGCAGCTGATATATGAAATCCTAAACTTATCGATGTGGTTTCATTCCTTCTCTCTTATTCTTCATTTCTGTCTGTTCTTGTGACCTTGAGATATGAGTCCAATCCCTCAGGATAAACGAGTGTCCATGGGTCTTAATGGAGACCTCTACTTCTCCAATGTTTTGGCCCAAGATGCAAACACAGACTACAGCTGTAAAGCTCGCTTTCTGTTCACACACACCATCCAGGAGAAGAACCCATACAAACTCAAAGTTCAGACCAGTAAGTATGCAACACACACACACACACACACACACACACACACACACACACAAACACTTACACACACACACACACACACACACAAACATGTCATGCACGAAACCATAACCTTTGTGATGATTTCCTAATGCTGCCTCTGAAAGACCAGGGCCCTATTTCAGGAAGCCGGTTTAGAAAACTCAGAGTGAAAAACGATACTCAGGGTTGAGTAACCCCGAACTGTCCAACTCGGAATATTCGGTTTCAGAAAGGCTGATAACAATTAGTTCAGTCAACGCAGAGTTGCTTTAACCCCAAGTGAAGCGCGCGGACGAGGATACATAAAGCCCTGATAAGCGGAGCACAGAGTAAGCGAGTCACCATGGAGACGGAGGGAAAGAAGGCGCGGTCAATGTATTTTACAGCGCTTGAGGCCGAAATTCTGATGGCAGCATATGCCGATAACATGCAAATTCCGCGGAAAAAAGTAACACAGCCTCAGCTGCAAAAGCATGCATGGCAAAACAAAGCCGACAGAGTCAATGCGTGAGTGTTAATTTAAACATTGATCGAGGGATTTCCACCCATTTAACACGTTATTTTATCATATGTTATTTTATTTGTTATTTTATACATTTTATTTTGTGACGTGATGTGAGCGCAGGTGCAACCCAACAGGCCCCAAACGTTCCTGGCAGCAAGTAAAAATGAAATATAAAAATATAGTCCAAACAGGTAAGGTGTAATTGTATTATGAGCCATAGTGCTTGGTCTGTTTGTCCCATGTAAATCGATTGCAGTTAGAGGCTACATTAATTTTCTTTCTGTAAGCACTTATTGAAATTATCTGAGCACATTACAAGTACATATTTGCTTACTCTGTATGCTCAAATGTGACCCGTTATAGCCAACAGAAAAAAAGCGGAGGCCCGAAAAACAGGTGGGGGTCCTCCTCCACCACCACTCACAGAGGCTGAGCAGTTGGCCCTCAGCCAAAACAGTGGGCGCCCTGTGGCCGAAGGCATCTCTGCGGGGACATCCTCTGAGTCAATAACCCCGCAAGACACAAGTGCCTACATAGGGGGTAAATTCAAAATAATACATGATGTGCATACATCCTTTCTTCACAGTCACCTTTGCAGTGCTACTCATTCATTTGATAAACTCTTTACCATAATGAATTTGTTTGTAGTGAAGTAATTTTCCTACTGATTTTGCCTTGCCTCAGTCTTGGTTGTCTTTGAGAGCATAATGACAATGAAGTGTAAGGTGATTGGTATGTTTGTTAATTGCCATTTGGTCCCTTGTAAGTTATAAGTGACCTGTATAAACCTCATATTCTATCAGTTGATGGTGGTGGTGTACTGCATCTGGTGCAGCCTCCTGTTGAGCCAGACCAACATGCAGTTGTGAGTAATACTCCACAGATTATATGAGTTTACAGTAGAACAGCAATGTTGTCTATTTCTTTACTACAGGAAAATAATGAAGAAACATTGACAGCTGTTACAGAGGAGGAAGCAACAGAGATACTTTATGAGGTTTACATCTGTACACAATACTTTGTGTACAGGAAATACAGGCGACCAATAAAGCCAGTTGAACAAAAAATCTGTTTATTCTTCTTTCAACATGTTGAGGTGATGGGTCAAAGGAAATGATTGTGACATATGGTGTCTCTGACTGCGCTTCCATCTTGTATGTCCGTGGGAGGGTCAGGATGTTCATGGTTTGGATCACTGCTGATGTTTGGTTCAGAAGGACAGTGTTCTCCTCTAATTGTGGCAATGTTGTGAAGAATCACACATGCCACAATAATGTCACATGCCCTTTCTGGGGTGACCCTGAGTCTTTGCAGGCACTGGAACTGGGCCTTAAGCATTCCGATAGTCATTTCAATTCTGGCTCTTGTCCTGCAATTAGCCAGATTATATCGCTGCTGTGGGCCCGGTTCAGGGTCAGGGTAAGGGGTAAGCAAATAGGGTAAACATGGATACCCCCTATCACCAAGCAAGTAGCCAGTGAACTCTCCTAAGACAGAAGGGTACACTTCAGTTCAAATGTCCCTGAAGCAATTGGTCTTTATATATTTTACAGTATTCTCAACTCACCATGTCCAAATTTTGTGCTCAGTGTACATTCACGGAATATTTGTGAGTCATGGACAGAGCCTGGCCACTTGGCTTCCACATTTGTGATAATGTTGGCAGCATCACATATGATCTTCACAGTGCAGAGAACACAAATTAGCATCCATTACTATAATGAAATAATTTGTTAGTTTGACATGCTACAGGGAACTATGTACCTGCACATTAATGCTGTGGAAAGACTTCCTGTTCACATAGTCTCCTTCATTTACTGAAGGAGCAATGATTGGAATGTGAGTGCCATCTGTACACCTGGGAACCGTGAAAATAAATGTACAATTTAAGTAGTAGTCCAAGTATCACCACATCATAAATTAAGTTTTGTTCATCCTGATACCTGCAATTTTGTGGCACCCCTCTTTGATAAATCTTGTGGGTCTATGACCGGGGAACACCACAAACCAGTACAGGAGACGTTTCAGTGCAACTGTAACATTCCTGACTGCCCGACAGACGGTAGCCTTGGAAACGTGCTCAGCGTCACCAATATTATACAGAAAGCTCCCGTTTGCAAAAAACCGAAGTGCAATACAGATAATATGTACAGAACTGAGAGCATGTCCGCGATGTGTCACATGCGTAATATATGGCCTGAGGATGTTATTCACATAAATTATAGATTGTGCTGAGAAACGGTAACGTTCGCACAGAAAATCATCAGGAAATGATAAAATGTCCAAACGCGCTCTGATCACTCTCTCCCGGCGGGGAGCTCTGCGGAGAATTTGGGCTTCACGATCTACTGGCTCTTCAAGGAAGGGACACGCCATGTCTGACACTTCCTACAGTCAGGTTTCCGACAAAGAGGCGGGGACAGTCAGGGTTAGTTGTAGTAAACCTGCTAGGGGGCAGGTTAGCTTCACGGAGTGTGTCGTCATAGTGACTCACTCAGGCTTCAGCTGAACTCGCTTTGTGAAACCGAAAACCCAGAGTTTTCGTTAACTCAGGGTATACTTACTCAGTTTTTCCACTAAACCGGCTTCCTGAAACAGGGCCCTGATTGTGAAATGTTGGATCGTTCTTCCAACAGTTTGTTTGAACATTGTTACACTGAACATTGTTACACTGAACATTGTTACACTGAACATTGTTACACTGAACATTGTTACATTGAACATTGTTGTCAGGTTGTGTGAGTGTTTTTATGCAGATTGATGTGCCACTGTGTGTGCCTCTTGTTTCTAGAGGAGCCATACAATGACACATCTTACAATGCCTCTGAGCCCCACGGTGGTGAGTTTCCTCTTCCTATAAGGACAGCTCGGTTTCCTGTTCACCTCCTAAGGGTGTAACGTGGTGCTAACCTTCTGACTCACTGAAGCTCAGTCTAACCTCCTAACTGCTCTTTACATGTGTAGAAGTGGGTTAGTTTCATACTGAATGATACGTTTGGGTTGCTTTATTGTGTTTCTCTTAATGTTGGCTGTTTTTTAACTATTTTAATAATGATGTAAAGACAATAACAAGCTACAACCTAACTACCTATAGCTAAAGCAAATAACACCTATTATCCCATAGTGCCGAATGCCAAAATCTAGGATATAGATTTTAAGCTAGATTTTAGTTGTTTGTTGTAGTCAGTGTATTGACTGTAAGAGTAATATGAAGCTTAAAGACTTTGGTGACTACGAGGACCCACATGGATCAGAAACACAGAGGGTTGTATGACTGAGAGGAAGGCCAAACCCTGATGTGGCAGTATAGAGCACAATGCGTAGCAGCTTGAACATGACAATGCTTCTAACATTTCAGTAGTATGTACTATAGAAATAGAAGGTGGCAATAGAGGCTCAGTGAACAGATCTTCCATCACATTCCTGTGTCTGACTTTGTGCCCACCTCCTGTGTTCCTTGCAGTTTGCCACTCATTTAGTCAAAAATAGATATGATGCATATATTTAGTGATGTGGAGGGGGAAGCTGCTTGTAAAATACACTGCTGCACATTGAACCTGGTTAACAATGTATTCATTTCTTCAGTACTTGACAATGACTGTCTGAAATTTGAGAATGGAGTGCTTTGATTGGCCAGTGGCAGCCCAGTGTTTGGGTGGCTTTAGATGGACAGGTTGCTGATTGCCTCAGTTTCAAATCCACTAATGTAAACAAGAGACAGTTTTTAAACTAAGTTTGTAATTAATCACTTTTGAAAGACTTTCTCACCTGGAGATTAGATAGGTGCTGGAATATGGTGGCAGTGTGTTCTTAGTAATGGTACATGGGATGCTCTCCTTAACCAGAAACATCAATGAAGGTAATGACCAATAGACTGAAAACTCACACTCCTGAGATGGGAACATTGGAGCTCGTAACTGAGGAATGCTTTGAGAAAGACGTGTGGCTGTGGAGATCTTTGAGTTCCATTAGTTGTGAGCTTCAGGTGGGCCGACTGTTCGGTACCACACAGCTCCCGGTTTGGCCCTTTGACTCTGTCTGTGATTGGTTGGGGTGAGAGAAGGAAGACAGGATAAAGACATGCTGTGGAAGAGAGACAGAGGTTAATAACAGATATGATTCAATGCAGAGAGGTCTGTTAACACATAGTGAGTGAGAAAGGTGACTGGAAAGGAAAAACTCAATGCATCATGGGAATCCCCCGGCAGCCTACATCTATTGCAGCATAACTAAGGGAGGATTCAGGGTCACCTGGTCCAGCCCTAACTATATGCTTTAGCAAAAAGGAAAGTTTGAAGCCTAATCTTGAAAGTAGAGATAGTGTCTGTCTCCTGAATCCAAACTGGAAGCTGGTTCCACAGAAGAGGGGCCTGAAAACTGAAGGCTCTGCCTCCCATTCTACTTTTAAATACTCTAGGAACAACAAGTAGGCCTGCAGAGCGAGAGCGGAGCGCTCTAATAGGGTGATATGGTACTACAAGGTCATTAAGATAAGATGGGGCCTGATTATTTAAGACCTTGTATGTGAGGAGCAGGATTTTGAATTCAATTCTGGATTTAACAGGAAGCCAATGAAGGGAAGCCAAAACAGGAGAAATATGCTCTCTCTTTCTAGTCCCTGTCAGGACTCTTGCTGCAGCATTTTGGATCAGCTGAAGGCTTTTCAGTGAGTTTTTTGGACTTCCTGATAATAATGAATTACAGTCGTCCAGCCTGGAAGTAATAAATGCATGAACTAGTTTTTCAGCGTCACTCTGAGACAGGATATTTCTAACTTTAGAGATGTTGCACAAATGGAAGAAAGCAGTCTTACATATTTGTTTAATATGAGCATTGAAGGACATGTCCTGGTCAAAAATGACTCCAAGGTTCCTCACAGCGTTACTGGAGGCCAAGGTAATGCCATCCAGAGTAAGAATCTGCTTAGAGACCATATTTCTAAGCTTTTCAGAGCCGAGTAATAATAATGGATTGCATTTATATAGCGCTTTTCGGGACCCCTCAAAGCACTTTACAATTCCACTATTCATTCACTCTCACACACTGGTGGAGGCAGCTACAGTTGTAGCCACAGCTGCCCTGGGGCAGACTGACAGAGGCGAGGCTGCCATATTGTGCCATCGGCCCCTCTGGCCAACACCAGTAGGCGGTAGGTGAAGTGTCTTGCCCATGGACACAACGACCGAGACTGTCCGAGCCAGGGCTCGAACCGGCAACCTTCCGATTACAAGACAACTCTTGAGCCACGATCGCCCCAGTACAATAACCTCAGTTTGATCTGAATTAAATGGTAAATGGTCTGTATTTGTAAAGCGCTTTACTTGGTCCTAAGGACCCCAAAGCGCTTTACACTATACACAATCATCCACACATTCACACACACATTCACACACTGAATTAAGAAGCAGAAAGTTAGCGGCCATCCAGGTCTTTATGTCTTTAAGACATTCCTGCAGTTTAACTCATTGGTGTGTGTTATCTGGCTTCATGGACAGATAGAGCTGGGTGTCATCTGCATAGCAGTGTAAATGTATGCTATGTCTTCTAATGATACTGCCTAAGGGAAGCATGTATAATGTAAACAGAATTGGTCCTAGCACTGAACCCTGTGGAACTCCATAATTAACCTCAGTGTGTGAAGAGGACTCTCCATTTACATGCACAAACTGGAGTCTATTAGATAGATATGATACAAACCACTGCAGCACAGTACCTGTAATACCTACAGCATGTTCTAATCGCTCTAATAGGATATTATGGTCGACAGTATCGAACGCTGCACTGAGGTCTAGCAGGACAAGCACAGAGATGAGTCCACTGTCAGAGGCCATAAGAAGATCATTTGTAACCTTCACTAAAGCTGTTTCTGTGCTGTGATGAGCTCTGAAACCTGACTGAAACTCTTCAAATAAACCTCTGCAGATGATCTGTTAGCTGTTTGACAACTACTCTTTCAAGGATGTTTGATATGAAAGGAAGGTTGGAGATTGGCCTATAATTAGCTAAGACTGCTGGGTCTAGAGATGCTTTTTGAGTAAAGGTTTAACTACAGCCAGCTTGAAGGCCTGTGGTACATAGCCGATCATTAGAGATAGGTTGATCATATTTAAGATCGAAGAATTAATTAATGGCAGGACTTCTTTGAGCAGTTTTGTAGGAATGGGGTCTAAAAGACACGTTGATGGTTTGGAGGAAGTAATACTTGTAGTAAACATGACTATAGTGGTTTGAAAACATGAGAATATCATCCAAGTAGACAAAGATGAAGCAATTAAGGAAGTCCCAAAGCACATTATTTACCAACGCCTGGAAGACAACCAGAGCATTGGTAAGTCCACGTGGTGGGACAGGGTAGATGCCCCAGGTGAGTATAGAAGGTAGTCTTCCACTCGTCGCAATGGGATCGTAGATGTTTCGCAAAGATTGTGGCTCTTTGCAGAAGAAGTTAAAAGGGAGAAGATAACAGATGTAAAGGTTGTTTGTTTTTAACAATTCAAACCTCTAAAGTTAATGCAAGAAATCCAGCTCCCAGGAAATAGGACGAGGGTGGGATGATGTCAGCAGCTAATGAATGGTGGGTGTGTTTTTCCATTGGCTCGTGTTCTGATTTGGTGAGACTGTATAGGCAGCTTAGGGGCAGAGATCAGGCACCAGG